>NC_057798.1:137469825-137769825 GCF_018294505.1 Triticum aestivum | reverse complement strand
GTGTTTATAGTAGCCCCTGAGTATTTGATACTTTTTCGGTTGCTAAGATTAGTAACTCGAAACAGGAGTTATAGAATAAACAAAGACTAGTTGAAGGGGAAGTGACGATGAGTGTTGGAAGTAGTTCCAAGATTGATATGATCATCATCGCACACTCCCTATACTTTCAGGATTAGTGTTAAACCTAAATAAATGTTATTTGGCGTTTGCATTGAGCATGAATATGATTTGATCATGTTTATTGCAATACGGTTATTCATTTAAAGTCAAAGAATAATTGTTGTTCTGTTTACATGAATAAAACCTTCGATGGTCATGTTGGGGAACGTAGCAGAAATTCAAAATTTTCCTACGTGTCACCAAGATCTATCTATGGAGAAACCAGCAACGAGGGGAATGAGAGTGCATCTACATACCCTTGTAGATAGCTAAGCGTAAGCGTTCAAGAGAACGGGGTTGAAGGAGTCGTACTCGTCATGATCCAAATCACCGGAGATCCTAGTGCCGAACGGACGGCACCTCCGCGTTCAACACACGTACAGCCCGGTGACGTCTCCCACGCCTTGATCCAGCAAGGAGATAGGGAGAGGTTGAGGAAGACTCCATCCAGCAGCAGCACAACGGCGTGGTGGTGGTGGAGGAGCGTGGTAGTCCAGCAGGGCTTCGCCAAGCACCGCGAGATATGAGGAGAAGGGAGAGAGGTAGGGCTGCGCCAACAGGAGAAGAAACGCGTGTCTTGGGATGCTCCTATGCCTCCACTATATATAGGGGGAGAGGGGGCTGCACCCCCACCTAGGTTTCCACCCCTAGGGGCCGGCGGCCAGCCCTAGATCCCATCTAGGGGGGCGGCCAAGGGGTGGAGAGGGGGAAACTTGCCCCCCAAGCAAGGTGGGGCGCCCCCTCCCCAAACCCTAGGCGCCTTGGGCCTTGGTGGGAGGGCGCACCAGCCCACCTGGGGCTGGTCCCCTCTCACACTTGGCCCATGCAGCCCTCTGGGGCCGGTGGCCCCACTTGGTGGACCCCGGGACCCTCCCGGTGGTCCCGTATGTTACCGATAAAACCCGAAACTTTTCCGGTGACCAAAACAGGACTTCCCATATATAAATCTTTACCACTGGACCATTCCGGAACTCCTCGTGACGTCCGGGATCTCATCCAGGACTCCGAACAACATTCGGTAACCACATACAAGCTTCCTTTATAACCCTAGCGTCATCGAACCTTAAGTGTGTAGACCCTACGGGCTCGGGAGACATGCAGACATGACCGAGACGTTCTCCGATCAATAACCAACAGCGGGATCTGGATACCCATGTTGGCTCCCACATGTTCCACGATGATCTCATCGGATGAACCACGATGTCAAGGACTCAGTCGATCCCGTATACAATTCCCTTTGTCTAGCAGTATTATACTTGCCCGAGATTCGATCGTCGGTATACCGATACCTTGTTCAATCTCGTTACCGGCAAGTCTCTTTACTCGTTCCGTAACACATCATCCCATGATCAACCCCTTGGTCACATTGTGCACATTATGATGATGTCCTACCGAGTGGGCCCAGAGATACCTCTCCGTTTACACGGAGTGACAAATCCCAGTCTCGATCCGTGTCAACCCAAAAGACACTTTCGGAGATACCTGTAATGCACCTTTATAGTCACCCAGTTACGTTGTGACGTTTGATACACCCAAAGCACTCCTACGGTATCCGGGAGTTACACGATCTCATGGTCTAAGGAAGAGATACTTGACATTGGAAAAGCTCTAGCACACGAACTACACGATCTTTGTGCTATGCTTAGGATTGGGTCTTGTCCATCACATCATTCTCCTAATGATGTGATCCCGTTATCAACGACATCCAATGTCCATAGCCAGGAAACCATGACTATCTGTTGATCACAACGAGCTAGTCAACTAGAGGCTCACTAGGGACATATTGTGGTCTATGTATTCACACGTGTATTACGATTTCCGGATAATACAGTAATAGCATGAATAAAAGACAATTATCATGAACAAGGAAATATAATAATACTTTTATTATTGCCTCTAGGGCATATTTCCAACAGTCTCCCACTTGCACTAGAGTCAATAATCTAGTTCACATCGCCATGTGATTAACACTCACAGGTCACATCGCCATGTGACCAACATCATCAAATGAGTTCTGGGGTTTGATCATGTTTTGCTTGTGAGAGAGGTTTTAGTCAACGGGTCTGCAACATTCAGATCCGTATGTGCTTTGCAAATTTCTAGGTCATATTGTAAACGCTGCTTCCACGCTCCACTTGGAGCTATTGCAAATGGTTGCTCCACTATACGTATCCTGTTTGCTACTCAGAGTCACTCGGATAGGTGTTAAAGCTTGCATCGACGTAACCCTTTACGCCGAACTCTTTATCACCTCCACAATCGAGAAACATGTCCTTATTTACTCCAAGGACAATTTTGACCGCTGTCCAATGATCCATTCCTGGATCATTCTTGTACCCCTTGACTGACTCATGGCAAGGCACACTTCAGGTAAGGTACTCAGCATAGCATACTATAGAGCCTACGTCTGAAACATAGGGGACGACCTTCGTCCTTTTTCTCTATTCTGCCGTGGTCGAGCTTTTAAGTCTTAACTTCATACCTTACATCTCAGGCAAGAACTCCTTCTTTGACTGATCCATCTTGAACACCTTCAAGATCATGTCAAGGTACGTGCTCAATTGAATGTACTATTAAGCATTTTGATCTATCTTATAGATCTTGATGATTATTATTCAAGTAGCCTAATCCAGGTTTTCCATTGAAAAACACTTTTCAAATAACCCTATATGCTTTCCAGAAATTCTACATCATTTCTGATCAACAATATGCCAACAACATATACTCATTAGAAATTCTATAGTGCTCCCACTCACTTCATTGGAAATACAAGTTTCTCATAAACTTTGTATAAACCCAAAATCTTTGATCATCTCATCAAAGCGCACATTCCAACTCCGAGATGCTTACTCCAGTCCTTAGAAGGATCGCTGGAGGTAGCATACCTTTTAGCATCCTTAGGATCGACAAAACTTTTCTAATTGTATCACATACAACCTTTCCTTACGAAAACTGATAAGGAAACTCGTTTTGTCATCCATCTACCCGATTTCATAAATGCAGCTAATGCTAACATGATTCCGACGGACTTAAGCATCGCTACGGATGAGAAAGTCTCATCGTAGTCAACTCCTTGAACTTGTGAAAAAACTCTTTGCCACAAGTCGAGCTTTATAGATGGTGACATTGCCGTCCACGTCCGTCTTCTTCTTAAAGATCCATTTATCTCAATGGCTTGCCGATCATCGGGCAAGTCCACCAAAGTCCATGCTTTGTTCTGATACATGGATCCTATCTCGGATTTCATGGTTTCTAACCATTTGTCGGAATTTGGGCCCACCATTGCTTCTACATAGCTCGTAGGTTCATTTTTGTCTAGCAACATGACCCTCAAGACAAGATTACCGTACCACTCTGAAGCAGTACGCATCCTTGTCACCCTACGAGGTACGGTAGTGACTTGATCCGAAGTTTCATGATCACTATCATAAGCTTCTACTTCAATTGGTGTAGGTGCCACAGGAACAACTTCCTGTGCCCTGCTACACACTAGTTGTAGTGATGGTTCAATAACCATATCAAGTCTCCACCATCCTCCCACTCAACTTTTCGAGACAAACTTTTCCTCGAGAAAGGACCCGATTCAAGAAACAATCCCTATTGCTTTCGGATCTGAATTAGGAGGTTTACCCAACTGTTTTGGGTGTCCCATGAAGATGCATTTTATCCGCTTTGGGTTCAAGCTTATCAACCTGAAACTTTTTCACATAAGCATCGTAGCCCCAAACTTTTAAGAAATGACAGCTAGTTCATACGGTGTCATCTCAATGGAATTACGTGGTGCCCTAATTAAAGTGAATGTGGTTGTCTCTAATGCCTAACCCATGAACGATAGTGGTAATTCGACAAGAGACATCATGGTACGCACCATATCCAATAGGGTGCAACTATGACGTTCGGACACACCATCAAACTATGGTGTTCCAGGCGGTATTAATTGTGAAACAATTTCCACAATGTCTTAATTGCGTGCCAAAGCTCGTAACTCAGATACTCATTTCTATGATCATATCATAGACATTTCATCCTCTTGTCACGATGATCTTCAACTTCTCTCTGAAATTACTTGAACCATTCAATAATTCAGACTTGTGTTTCATCAAGTAAATATACTCTACATCTACTCGAATCATCTGTGAAGTAAGAACATAACGATATTCACTGCATGCCTCAGCACTCATTGGACTGCACACATCAAAATGTGTTACTTCCAACAAGTTGCTATCTTGTTCCATCTTACTGAAAACGAGACTTTTCAGTCATCTTGCCCATGTGGTATGATTTGCATATCTCAAGTGATTCAAAATCAAGTGAGTCCAAACGATCCATCTGCATGGAGTTTCTTCATGCGTATACACCAATAGACATGGTTCGCATGTCTCAAACTTTTCAAAAACGAGTGAGTCCAAAGATCCATCAATATGGAGCTTCTTCATGTGTTTTATACCAATATGACTTACATGGCAGTGCGACAAGTAACTGGTACTATCATTATTATCTTATATCTTTTGGCATGAAAATGTGTATCATTACGATCGAGATTCAATAAACCATTCATTTCAGGTGCAAGACCATTGAAGGTATTATTCAAATAAACAGAGTAACCATTATTCTACTTAAATGAATAACCGTATTGTGATAGACATAATCCAATCATGTCTATGCTCAACGCAAACACCAAATCTCGATGGTAGAGGGAGCGTGCGATGCTTGATCACATCAACCTTGGAAACACTTCCAACACATATCGTCAGCTCACCTTTAGCTAGTCTCCGTTTATTCCGTAGCTTTTATTTCGAGTTACTAACACTTAGCAACCGAACCGGTATCTAATACCCTGGTGCTACTAGGAGTACTAGTAAAGTACACATTAACATAATGTATATCCAATATACTTCTATCGACCTTGCCAGCCTTCTCATCTACCAAGTATCTAGGGTGGTTCCGCTTCAGTGCCCGTTCCTCTTATTACAGAAGCACTTAGTCTCGGATTTGGGTTCAACCTTGGGTTTCTTCACTAGAGCAGCAGCTGATTTGCCGTTTCATGAAGTATCCCTTCTTGCCCTTGCCCTTCTTGAAACTAGTGGTTTCACCAACCATCAACAATTGATGCTCCTTCTTGATTACTACTTTCGCGGTGTCAAACATCGCGAATACCTCAAGGATCATCATATCTATCCCTGATATGTTATAGTTCATCACGAAGCTCTAGCAGCTTGGTGGCAATGACTTTGGAGAAACATCACTATCTCATCTGGACGATTAACTCCCACTCGATTCAAGTGATTGTGGTACTCAGACAATCTGAGCACAAGCTCAACGATTGAGCTTTCCTCCCTTAGTTTGCTGGCTAAGAAAATCGTCGGAGGTCTCATACCTCTTGATGTGGGCACGAGCCTGAAATCCCAATTTCAGCCCTCGAAAACATCTCATATGTTCCGCGACGTTTCGAAAAACGTCTTTGGTGCCTCAACTCTAATCCGTTTAACTGAACTATCACGTAGTTGTCAAAACATGTATGTCCGATGTTCGCAACATCCACAGACGATGTTTGGGGTTCAGCACACTGAGCGGTGCATTAAGGACATAAGCTTTCTACTGTCCGCATAATCGCTACTGTCAACTTTCAACTATATTTTCTCTAGGAACATATCTAAACAGTGGAACTAAAGCGCGAGCTTACGACATAATTTGCAAAGATCTTTTTACTATGTTCAGGATAATTAAGTTCATCTTATGAACTCCCACTCAGATAGACATCCCTCTGGTCATCTAAGTGATTACATGATCCAAGTCAACTAGGCCGTGTCCGATCATCACGTGAGACGGACTGGTCATCATCGGTGAACATCTTCATGTTGATCGTATCTACTATACGACTCATGCTCGACCTTTCGGTCTCCATGTTCCGAGGCCATGTCTGTACATGCTAGGCTCATCAAGTTAACCCTAAGTGTTTTCGCTGTGTAAAACTGTCTTACACCCGTTGTATGTGAACGTAAGAATCCATCACACCCGATCATCATGTGGTGCTTAGAAGCGACGAACTGTAGCAACGGTGCACAGTTAGGGGAGAACACTTCTTGAAATTTTGTAAGGGATCATCTTATTTACTACCATCGTCCTAAGTAAACAAGATGCATAAATATGATATACATCACATGCAATCAAATAGTGACATGATATGGCCAATATCATTTTGCTCCTTTTGATCTCCATCTTCAGGGCTCCATGATCATCATCGTCACCGGCTTGACACCATGATTTCCATCATCATGATCTCCATCATCGTGTCTTCATGAAGTTGTCACGCCAACGACTACTTCTACTTCTATGGCTAACGCATTTAGCAATAAAGTAAAGTAGTTTACATGGCGTTCTTCAATGACACGCAGGTCATACAAAAAATAAAGACAACTCCTATGGCTCCTGCCGGTTGTCATACTCATCGACATGCAAGTCGTGAATCCTATTACAAGAACATGATCAATCTCATACATCACATATCATTCATCACATTCTTCTTGGCCATATCACATCACATAGCATACCCTGCAAAAACAAGTTAGACATCCTCTAATTGTTGTTTGCATGTTTTACGTGGCCGCTATGGGTTTCTAGCAAGAACGTTTCTTACCTACGCAAAACCACAACGTGATATGTCAATTGCTATTTACCCTTCATAAGGACCCTTTTCATCGAATCCGTTCCGACTAAAGTGGGAGAGACTGGCACCCGCTAGCCACCTTATGCACGAAGTGCATGTCAATCGGTGGAACCTGTCTCACGTAAGAGTACGTGTAAGGTCGGTCCGGGCCGCTTCATCCCACAATACCGTCGAAACAAGATTAGACTAGTAACGGTAAGCATATTGAACAACATCAACGCCCACAACTACTTTGTGTTCTACTCGTGCAAAGAATCTACGCAATAGACCTAGCTCATGATGCCACTATTGGGGAACGTAGCAAAAATTCAAAATTTTCCTACGTGTCACCAAGATCTATCTATGGAGAAACCAGCAACAAGGGGAAGGAGAGTGCATCTACATACCCTTGTAGATCGCTAAGCGGAAGCGTTCAAGAGAACAGGGTTGAAGGAGTCGTACTCGTCGTGATCCAAATCACCGGAGATCCTAGTGCCGAACGGACGGCACCTCCGCGTTCAACACACGTACAGCCCGGTGACGTCTCCCACGCCTTGATCCAGCAAGGAGAGAGGGGGAGGTTGAGGAAGACTCCATCCAGCAGCAGCACAACGGCGTGGTGGTGGTGGAGGAGCGTGGTAGTCCAGCAGGGCTTCGCCAAGCACCGCGAGATATGAGGAGAAGGGAGAGAGGTAGGGCTGCGCCAACAGGAGAAGAAACTCGTGTCTTGGGCTGCTCCTATGCCTCCACTATATATAGGGGGAGAGGGGGCTGCGCCCCCACCTAGGTTTCCACCCCTAGGGGCCGGCGGCCAGCCCTAGATCCCATCTAGGGGGGCGGCCAAGGGGTGGAGAGGGGGAAACTTGCCCCCCAAGCAAGGTGGGGCACCCCCTCCCCAAACCCTAGGCGCCTTGGGCCTTGGTGGGAGGGCGCACCAGCCCACCTGGGGCTGGTCCCCTCTCACACTTGGCCCATGCAGCCCTCTGGGGCCGGTGGCCCCACTTGGTGGACCCCCGGGACCCTCCCGGTGGTCCCGGTACGTTACCGATAAAACCCGAAACTTTTCCGGTGACCAAAACAGGACTTCCCATATATAAATCTTTACCTCTGGACCATTCCGGAACTCCTCGTGACGTCCCGGATCTCATCCGGGACTCCGAACAACATTCGGTAACCACATACAAGCTTCCTTTATAACCCTAGCATCATCGAACCTTAAGTGTGTAGACCCTACGGGTTCGGGAGACATGCAGACATGACCGAGACGTTCTCCGATCAATAACCAGCAGCGGGATCTGGATACCCATGTTGGCTCCCACATGTTCCACGATGATCTCATCGGATGAACCACGATGTCAAGGACTCAGTCGATCCCGTATACAATTCCCTTTGTCTAGCGGTATTATACTTGCCCGAGATTCGATCGTCGGTATACCGATACCTTGTTCAATCTCATTACCGGCAAGTCTCTTTACTCGTTCCGTAACACATCATCCCGTGATCAACCCCTTGGTCACATTGTGCACATTATGATGATGTCCTACCGAGTGGGCCCAGAGATACCTCTCCGTTTACACGGAGTGACAAATCCCAGTCTCGATCCGTGTCAACCCAAAAGACACTTTCGGAGATACCTGTAATGCACCTTTATAGTCACCCAGTTACGTTGTGACGTTTGATACACCCAAAGCACTCCTACGGTATCCGGGAGTTACACGATCTCATGGTCTAAGGAAGAGATACTTGACATTGGAAAAGCTCTAGCACACGAACTACACGATCTTTGTGCTATGCTTAGGATTGGGTCTTGTCCATCACATCATTCTCCTAATGATGTGATCCTGTTATCAACGACATCCAATGTCCATAGCCAGGAAACCATGACTATCTGTTGATCACGACGAGCTAGTCAACTAGAGGCTCACTAGGGACATATTGTGGTCTATGTATTCACACGTGTATTACGATTTCCGGATAATACAGTTATAGCATGAATAAAAGACAATTATCATGAACAAGGAAATATAATAATACTTTTATTATTGCCTCTAGGGCATATTTCCAACAGGTCAAACACTCAATGAAAATAGTTTATTGGATCTCGATCGTAGTGAAACACATATTCATAATATTGATGCCAAAAGATGCAAAGTTAATAATGATAGTGCAACTTATTTGTGGCACTGCCGTTTGGGTCATATCGGTGTAAAGCGCATGAAGAAACTCCAAAGATGGATTTTCGGAATCACTTGGTTATGAATCATTTGATGCTTGCGAACCATGCCTTTTGGGCAAGATGACTAAAAACTCCGTTCTCCGGAACAATGGAACAAGCTACTGACTTATTGGAAATAATACATATCGATGTATGCGATCCAATGAATGTTCATGCTCGTGGCAAGTATTGTTATTTTCTGACCTTCGCAAGATGATTTGAGTAGATATGGGTATATCTACTTGATGAAACATAAGTCTGAAATAGTTGAAAGGTTGTAAGAATTTCGGAGTGAAGTGAAAAAATCATCGTAACAAGAAAATAAAGTTTCTGCGATCTGATCGCGGAGACGAATATTTGAGTTATGAGTTTGGTCTTCAATTAAAACAATGTGGAATAGTTTCACAGCTCACGCCACCTGGAACACCACAACGTTATGGTGTGTCCGAACGCCGTAACCGCACTTTATTGGATATGGTGCGATCTATGATATCTCTTACTAATTTACCACTATTGTTTTGGGGTTATGCATTAGGGACAGCTGCATTCACATTAAAAGGACACCGTCTAAATCCGTTAAGACGACACCATATGAACTGTGGTTTAGCAAGAAACCCAAGTTGTCGTTTCTTAAAGTTTGGGGCTGCGATGCTTATGTGAAAAAAAATTCATCCTGATAAGCTCAAACCCAAATCGGAGAAGTGCGTCTTCATAGAATACCCAAAGAAAACTGTTGGGTACACCTTCTATCACAGATCCGAAGGCAAGATATTCGTTGCTAAAAATAGATCCTTTCTAGAGAAGGAGTTTCTCTCGAAAGAAGTGAGTGGGAGGAAAGTAGAACTTGATGAGGTAACTGTACCTTCTCCCAAATTGGAAAATTGTTCATCACTGAAATCAGTTCCAGTGATTTCTACACCAATTAGTGAGGAAGCTAATGATGATGATCATGAAACTTCAGATCAAGTTACTAACAGAACCTCGTAGGTCTTTCAGAGTACGGTCCGCACCAGAGTAGTACGGTAATCCTATTCTGGAAGTCATATTACTAGACTATGATGAACCTACGAACTATGAGAAAGCGATGATGAGCCCAGATTCCGCAAAATGGCTTAAGGCCATGAAATCTGAAATGGGATCCATGTATGAAAACAAAGTGTGGACTTTGGTGGAGTTGCCCGATGATCGGCAAGCCATATTGTATAAATGGATCTTCAAGAGGAAGACGGACGCTGATAGTAGTGTTACTATCTACAAAGCTAGACTTGTCGAAAAAGGTTTTTGACAAAGTTCAAGGTGTTGAATACAATGAGATTTTCTCACTCGTATCGATGCTTAAAAGTCTGTCCGAATCATGTTAGCAATTGCCACATTTTAGTAAATTTGCCAAATGAATGTCAAAACTACATTCCTTAATGGATTTATTAAAGAAGAGTTGTATATGATACAACCAGAAGGTTTTGTCAATCCTAAAGGTGCTAACAAAATGTGCAAGCTTCAGTGATCCATCTATGGACTGGTGCAAGCATCTCAGAGTTGGAATATACGCTTTGATAAGTTGATCAAAGCATATAGTTTTATACAGACTTGCGGTGAAGCCTGTATTTACAAGAAAGTGAGTGGGAGCACTACAACATTTCTGATAAGTATATGTGAATGACATATTGTTGATCGAAAATAATGTAGAATTATTCTGCAAAGCATAAAGGAGTGTTTGAAAGGAGTTCTTTAAAAGAAAGACTTCAGTAAAGCTACTTACATATTGAGCATCAATATCTATTGAGATAGATCAAGACGTTTGATAAGTTTTTTTCAATAAGTACATACCTTGACAAGATTTTGAAATAGTTCAAAATAGAACAGTCAAAGAAAGAGTTCTTGCCTGTGTTGCAAAGGTGTGAAATTGAGTAAGACTCGAATCCCGACCAAGGCAAAAAATAGAATGAGAATGAAAAGTCATTCCCTATGCCTCAGTCATAGGTTCTATAAAGTATGCTATGCTGTGAACCAGACCTATTGTATACTGTGCCCTGGTTTGGCAAGGGAGTACAATAGTGATCTAGGAGTAGATCACTGGACATTGGTCAAAATTATCCTTGGTGGAATAAGGATATGTTTCTCAATTATGGAGGTGACAAAAGGTTCGTCGAAAAAGGTTACGTCGATACAAGTTTTGGCACTGATCCAGATGACTCTAAGTCTTAATCTGGATACATATTGAAAGTGGGAGCAATTGGCTAGAGTAGCTCCATGAAGAGCATTGAAGACATAGAATATTTGCAAAATACATACAACTCTGAATGTGACAGACCCGTTGACTAAACTTCTCTCACAAGCAAAACATGATCATACCTTAGTACTGTTTGGGTGTTAATCACATAGCAATGTGAACTAGATTATTGACTCTAGTAAACCCTTTGGGTGTTGATCACATGATGATGTGAACTATGGGTATTAATCACATACAGATGTGAATATTGGTGTTAAATCACATGTCGATGTGAACTAGATTATTGACTCTAGTGCAAGTGGGAGACTGAAGGAAATATGCCCTAGAGGCAATAATAAAGTTATTATTTATTTCCTTATATCATGATAAATGTTTATTATTCATACTAGAATTGTATTAACCGGAAACATAATACATGTGTGAATACATAGACAAACATAGTGTCACTTGTATGCCTCTACTTGACTAGCTCGTTTATCAAAGATGGTTATGTTTCCTAGCCATGGACAAAAGAGTTGTCATTTGATTAACGGGATCACATCATTAGGAGAATGATGTGATTGGTTTGACCCATTCCTTTAGCTTAGCACTTGATCATTTAGTATGTTGCTATTGCTTTCTTCATGACTTATACAAAGTTCCTGCAACTATGAGATTGTGCAGCTCCCGTTTACCGGAGGAACACTTTGTGTGCTACCAAACGTCACAACGTAACTGGGTGATTATAAAGGTGCTCTACAGGTGTCTCCAAAGGTACATGTTGAGTTGGCATAATTCGAGATTAGGTTTTGTCACTCTGATTGTCGGAGAGGTATCTCTGGGCCCTCTCGGTAATACTCATCACCTAAGCCTTGCAAGCATTGTAACTAATTAGTTAGTTATGAAATGATGTATTACGGAACGAGTAAAGAGACTTGCCGGTAACGAGATTGAACTAGGTATTGGATATCAACGATAGAATCTCGGGCAAGTAACATACCGATGACAAAGGGAACAACGTATGTTGTTATGCGGTTTGACCGATAAAGATCTTCATAGAATATGTAGGAGCCAATATGGGCATCCAGGTCCCGCTATTGGTTATTGACCGAGAATAGTTCTAGGTCATGTCTACATAGTTCTCGAACCCGTAGGGTCCGCACGCTTAAGGTTTCAATGACAGTTATATTATGAGTTTATGAGTTTTGATATACCGAAGGAGTTTGGAGTCCCGGATGAGATCGGGGACATGACGAGGAGTCTCGAAATGGTCGAGATGTAAAGATCGATATATTGGACGACTATATTCGGAGTTCGGAAAGGTTCCGAGTGATTCGGGTATTTTCAGGGGTACCGGGGAGTTACGGGAATACGAGGAAAAAGCATTGGGCCTCATGGGCCAAGTGGTGGAAGAGAGGAGGAAGGGCGCGCGGCCCCCCTAGCCCAAACCGAATTGGACTAGGGGGCCGGCCCCCCTTTCCTTCTTCGCCTCCCTCTCCTTCCTTCTCCTTCTCCTCCCCTTCCTTCCCTTCTCCTAGTAGGACTTGGAAAGAGGGGGGAATCCTACTTGGAGTAGGATTGCCCCCCTTGGGCGCGCCTCCTCCCCTTGGCCGGCCCCCTCCCCCTTGCTCCTTTATATACGGGGGCAGGGGGCACCCCAGGACACACAAGTTGATCTACGGATCGTTCCTTAGCCGTGTGCGGTGCCCCCCTCCACCATATGCCACCTCGGTCATATCGTCGCGGAGTTTAGGCGAAGCCCTGCGCCGGTAGAACATCATCATCGTCACCACGCCGTCGTGCTGACGGAACTCATCCCTGACGCTTCGCTTGATTGGAGCCCGAGGGACGTCATCGAGCTGAACGTGTGCTGAACACGGAGGTGCCGTACGTTCGGTGCTTGGATCGGTCGGATCGTGAAGACGTACGACTACATCAACCGCGTTGTGCTAACACTTCCGCTTACGGTCTACGAGGGTACGTGGACGAACACTCTCCCCTCTCGTTGCTATGCCATCACCATGATCTTGCGTGTGCGTAGGAAATTTTTTGAAATTACTACGTTCCCCAACAGATATAAGTCTGAACGTCCGTTACCGTGGACACGGCTATTAATAGATAATCTTCCCTGCAGGGGTGCACCATGTTTTCCAACACGCTCGATCACTCTGGCCGGACACACCTTTCTGTTGTCAATGCCCGGCCTCGGAAGATCAACACGTCGCAGCCCTACCTAGGCTCAACAAAGAGGTCCCCGCCGGTCTACCTCCTAAGCACTCTGGGGTCTGGGCCCATCGCCCGTTGCACTTCGGGTCGTTGCGAGCAGGGCAGACCAGGCTCCACCACTACAGGATGGTGCCGGCCCAGCCGTGCTGCACTGCTGAACTGGACGTCTGACAAAGCTTCGGCTGATACCACGACGTCGAGGCCCATAACTATTCTCGCGTGGTGGTTGGTGCGTAAAGGCCAGAGGCCAACTCAGAACAAATACCCAAACCTGTTAGTGCATTATTAAAAGGAGTGACGGCTGTCGGGACAAGTCCGGAGCTATCACCCCTTCCCGGGTGATACTGCTAAACAGCCAGCCGCCACTGTCACATCGCACGGGTGCTCTCCGGGCCCGCCCGGCTTTCACAATGGTCTCCAGTAAAGTCAAGGTAACTGTGTGTCCAGACATCAAGGGGAAGACCCGAGGAAGCACCCCCGGTGGATTCCACTCAATGTAATCATCAAGGTGAACATAAGAGGGACCACCCTCGAGGTTCATACTTGAGGTGTTGAACGACAGAGCCGTATCAGTAATGGTGAAATAGGAAATCACCCTCGATGACCACGACCGAATAGCTACACTACAGAATTATCATCAGGAGTGCGTTATGAGGGATCACCCTTGGCACTCGATAGTAGCTCTGCAGAGTCGAGCAACTAAAGGGGCGTGATGTGATATGAGGTGTCGGGCTCTGGTCGTCGATCACGTCGATCGAGGCGTCGATGATGAAGCAGGGGCAACAAGGACAAGTGGGGGTCACTGATGGATCACTAACCAACCTATACTAAGCAGTTTAGGATAAACAGGTAGGTAACAATAAGCAGGTACAAAAGCAGGCTATGCATCAGAATAGGAGCAAACAATAACAGTAGCAAAATCTAATGCAAGCATGAGAGTATAGAATGGGCGATATCGGGATGATCAAAGGGGGGGGGGGCTTGCCTGGAAGCTCCGCTGAAATGGAACAAGGGTCATCGTCGACGTAGTTGATCATAGGGGCATCAGCAGCGATCTCGAGGTCTACCGGAGAAGAAGAGGGGGAAGAAACAGTAAATACATGCAAACATAAGCATAACAAGACAATAAGCGGCGGTAGAGGTGTTCTAACTCAGTGCTAGGAGATACTGGCAAAGGGGGAAACATCCGGGAAAGTTTTCCTGATGTTAGGCATTTTCGGACAAACGAATCGGAGGGGAAATGTTGCATGTTTGCTATGCTAGGGGCACGTGACGAATGAACGGAGAGCGTATCCGGATTCGTCTCGAAATTCTGAGCAACTTTCATGTATAAAACTTTTTCATCCGAGTTAAGGATTATTCTCTACAATTTTTCAAAGTTTTGACAAAATTCTGAATTTATTTTTAATTCGAAAACAATTGTTGAAATGCTAGATGCACCCAGCACAGGGTACACAGAACTGTACCCAATGGCTGACAGGTGGCCAGGGGTCCCAGTTGACCAGTCAACGTTTGACTGGTCAACAAGGAGTGGGGGCCCCTGTCATTGACTGTTTCGTTAACTAACTATTTAATTTAGTCTAATTAGGCTATTAGGCTAATTAATTTTAATTAGTTTAACTAAACCTAATTAATTAAGTTAATTAGTTATATATTTTTATTTTTTTGTTATATTTTTTAAGGGGGTGGGCATGGGCGCTGTCGCGATCAGGCGTAGCCAGGAGAAGCAGCAGCGACGGGGAGGCGAGGCAAACGGAGGGCTGCAGCGGGCGGCGGCAGCGAGGGAGCAGCGGGCGACGCAGCTGCAGTTGCAGTAGCACAAGGAGCAGCAGGCGGGAGCAGTTAGCAGGGCAGAGCAGCATCGACAGCAGCAGCTAGGGGCAGTAGCAAGGAGCGTTGGTTTTTGATCTTATAACAAGTTCACCGGAGCAACCCGCACGTACAAGCTAGAAAGCAAGCTAGCTAGCAGGTTAATTGATTAACTCAGTAGTCACAACGTACAATACACGTCTCGCCGGAACTAGTTCTAGTTGATTTCGATCAACTCCACAGAGCAGAACATGACATCGTGATTTATTTCAACAAGCAGCAGTGTGCGGCTGCAGTAGAGGCCTAACGGTGCGTGGGCGGTTGCGGCGACGAGCGAGCACTGGTGGCAGCGCGGGTGAGCAGCGGCAGGCACCAGTGCTAAATGCAGCTGCGGCAGTAGTAGCAGCAAGAAGAGCAGCGGAGAGTGCAGGTGGGCTCGGCCAGGCGTAACCGGAGCGAGGCAAGTCCCGGCCATGACGAGCAACGACGAGCACGGGCGTGGGCAGCGGCAGATGCACGACGGCGGGCGTGGGCGTACACGAGCGCAAGGGTGCGGCTGCAGGCGGCAGGGGCATGCGTGTCCGCGCGGGAGGAGAGCTCCGGCCACGGCCGACTGCGGAGCCGAAGCTCGCGGGTAACGGTGCTACGGCGAGTACGGCAACGAGGAAAAGGGGGAACAGGGTGGTGCTCACCGTGTGGATGCACGGAGGTCCGGTGGAGGTTTAGGAGCTGCAGAGCTCGTCGCAGACGGAGAAGACGCCGGGGTCGGAGGAGAACGGCGGCGGTCGGAGGAGGAAGATGTAGTCGTAGTGGTCGCAGCTGTGCTCCCCGGCTCCAGCGGAGGGCAGTAGAAGACTAGGCGGAGGACGGCGGGATCCGTGGACTCGAGCTGTGGACGAGGAGAGGACGGCGGCCGCGGTGGCGCAGCAGCAATGGCGACGGGCGCGTTGGCGAGAGGCAGATCTGGACGAGGGGCTAGGCGGATGGGAGAATGAGGAGGGACCGACCAAGGTTAGGCTTTGGGGATGCTCTTATCCGCCGAGGGAAACGACGGGGAGGCGCGGGATGGCTGCCACGGCGCCATCGGCGGCCATGGCGCCGGTGGATCATTGCCACGATCCCCCTGTGTGAACAGAGAAGGGAGATGAGGGTGAGCTGGGCTGGGCTGTGCAGGCCTGCTAGGTAGATGGGCTAGGTGGCCCAAGGGAAGGGGGGCTTTGTTTTTATTTCTGTTTTGCTTTCCTTTCCTTTTCATTTTATAGTTTTCTGTTATCCATTATTCTTAGGTTTACAGAATATAATACTAGCCCCTAAATCAACATTAGTAATTCATGCCACTGCCACAAATAGTTCGAGGTTTAAATAAAATAGTTTAGTATTTTTATAATTTAAAAAGCATTTAACAATTGTTTTTAGCCACTGTTTTATTCACAAAAGAGCATTTAAATACTTCTAAAAAAATGTTGGTTCAGCACCATAATTGGTTATGGAATATTTGCCACACTTTGAACATTTTATTTTGCATGTTTGAGAAATTTGAACTTTGGACTTTAATTTGAATTTAAATTTGAATCATGATTTGGATCAAGTGAGGATTAGCAACAGTAATGCGATGACATGGCACCATTAACGGGGGATTACTGTAGCTTAATTATCCGGGCGTTACAGTTATCCTGTACGCTGAAAACTTGTTCATATGCGCTAAGCAACGCTTGTGAATTTAATATATTACCTTCTGTGCGGCCGTTTATTAAATTTGAGAGATGGCGAGTCGTCGGCTTCTGCCCCCATGCCATGAGTGCTGGGGTGTTCGGAATAAACTTGAGCGCTCTATTTCCCATTCTTGGGTCCTTCGAGTGCTCCTTGAAGGCAACCGGACTATAATGCTTAAACACTCCCACTTAGCCATAGAATTCTATAATTTTAAATTTCGGCGAAGCCCCTAGTATTCGAAAGACCGAATTTGGGGCGCTATCCACGCCTGGGCCGGACAAAGCTGACTCCTCGCTCTAAGCGGCATAAGTCTTTAGGGACTCGAAAACCTCTCGAACAGCGACCGACTCTCGCCCTATCATGACGGTCAGTTTTAGCTTTCTCCACTGAGGTGCTCCACCCAGCTCAACTGGGGCACAATCGCAGTGGTTCTCCAGCGCTACCTTAGCCGATATAACGGAACGTAAGGTACCAAAACATGGGAGCCGGGCAAACCCAACTATTGACCCAAGACATGATTCGAAGCCGATGCATATAATGCTATAAGTTCGGGGTGCCGCACTTGTGAAAGTGTTCGGACTTATCACACCATATTTTGGGGTACATAAGCCCCTGGTGTATTTGGCCGTACCAAAGTGTACGGATGCAACATGTCATAAGTGAACATGTATGAAAGAAAAAAAGGGGAATGCAATAATAGGCAAAAGCTATGCATTGTTTATTCAAAAAAACTGCGGTAAAAGCAGAACGATACAAATAGTGCGATAAGCAAGGGACGGGACTATTTGACATGTCTCCCTCCAGGAGCGAGCTGCGGAATGATATGTAAAACAAGTATACTGCTCATTATGGAGACCACCTGGGCATTCGACGTAGCTTTCTGCTTCTCTGGCTGTTGCATCGTGTGTTCGGCGATTCTACTGTCGGACAGGGCTTCTTGAAAAAGGAGTCCTCAAAGTAAGAGAAAAAAGAAGAATGACACAATTGGGAGCCCCTGGTGCGGTTGAGCCGCATTCTGGGCCTGCCGTGGTCGTGCCCCTCCCCCTATGCCCATGGTATTTCCAGAGCGTAATTATGTACATGTAGTACTGGTTTCGCAATTTCGCGAGGGCTGGGGTTGGGGCCGCATTGCTACGCATGCTCGGAACGTGCCAGGCGGTCTTGTTGTAGGTTACCCCGGGCGCGCTTGACGGTATCCGGTCGTTTAATGGCCGGACTCGAGAATTTCCTTAAGAGGCTGCTTTGTACTTCTGCTGCGAGGGCCGCCGTATGCTCCTCCGTTCGGAGGGAGCGTTCGGTGTTTCCGTTGACCGTAATGACTCCTCAAGGGCCTGACATCTTGAGCTTGAGGTATGCGTAGTGCGGCACCGCATTGAACTTTGAAAATGCGGTTCATCCGAGCAGTGCGTGATAGCCGCTGCGGAACGAGACTATGTCGAAGATTAACTCCTCGCTTCGGAAGTTATCCGGGGATCCGAAGACCACTTCAAGTGTAACTGAGCCTGTACAGTTGGCCTCTACACCTGGTATGACTCCTTTAAAGATTGTCTTTGTGGGTTTAATCCTTGATGGGTCTATGCCCATTTTGCGCACTATATCCTGATAAAGCAGGTTCAGGGTGCTGCCGCCGTCCATCAGGACTCTAGTGAGGTGAAATCCGTCAACGATTGGGTTTAGAACCAATGCAGCGAATCCGCCATGATGGATGCTGGTGGGGTGGTCCCTTCGATCAAAAGTGATTGGGCAGGAAGACCACGGATTGAACTTTGGGGCGACTGGCTCCATCGCATATACATCCCTTAGTGCACGCTTCCGCTCCCTTTTGGGTATGTGGGTTGCGTATATCATGTTCATCGTCCGCACTTGTGGGGGAAAGCCCTTCTGTCCTCTATTGTTCGGCGGCCGGGGCTCCTCCTCGTCATCGCTATGCAGCCCCTTGTCATTGTTTTCGGCATTTAACTTGCCTGCCTGCTTGAACACCCAACAATCCCTGTTGGTGTGATTGGCTGGCTTTTCGGGGGTGCCGTGTATCTGGCACGAGCGGTCGATTATTCAGTCCAAATTGGACGGGCCTGAAGTATTTCTTTTGAATGGCTTTTTCCGCTGACCGGGTTTAGAGCCTCTGAATCCGGCATTGGCTGCTGTATCTTCAGTATTGTCGTCATTGATGCGGCGCTTCTGCTTGTTGCGACGCGACCTACCGTTGCTGTCCTTGGTATCCGAATTACCAGGGCTCTTGGTCATGTTGTTACTACGAGCTAGCCAGCTGTCCTCTCCTGCGCAAAAGCGGGTCATGAGTGTTGTGAGGGCTGCCATGGATTTCGGCTTTTCCTGTCCTAGGTGCCGGGCAAGCCACTCGTCGCGGATGTTATGTTTGAAGGCTGCAAGGGCCTCTGCATCCGGACAGTCGATGATTTGATTTTTCTTGGTTAGGAACCGTGTCCAGAATTGTCTGGCCGATTCTTCTGGCTGCTGAATTATGTGGCTTAGGTCATCGGCGTCTGGTGGTCGCACATAAGTGCCCTGGAAATTGTCGAGGAATGCGGCTTCCAGGTCTTCCCAATAACCAATTGACTCTGCTGGCAAGCTGTTAAGCCAATGCCGAGCTGGCCCTTTAAGCTTGAGTGGGAGGTATTTGATGGCGTGTAGATCATCACCGCGGGCCATGTGGATATGAAGGAGGTAGTCCTCGATCCAGACCGCAGGATCTGTTGTGCCATCGTATGATTCAATGTTTACGGGTTTGAAACCCTCAAGGATTTGATGATCCATCACTTCGTCTGTGAAGCATAGTGGGTGTGCGGCGCCCCTGTATTGGGCTATATCACGACGTAGCTCAAATGAGCTTTGTCTACTGTGTTCGGCCCGCCCGGAATTGCCATATCCGGCTGACGGTTATCATCACGCATCGTGGGGCACCCACGCGATCCGTAGATCGATCTTCTTTGTCTTGCCTTGTCCTCCAATATATCCCGCAGGTCTGGCGCTTTTCCCCGTGCCTTGGTATTTATTGAGCGGCGCCGGGGTGCGGCTTGAGTGGAGGGCCAGAGGCCTCTCTGTCGCGGCCACGAGGTGGCCGGTCGGCCATATTATGTGCTGGTGATGTAGGTTTAGGTGCTTCCTCCTCTAATCGGGGTAGCAGCCTGCGTTTTGGGTAGCTCTTGGAGGGGCGTTCGAGTTCATACTCTTCGGCCACAAGGACTTCAGTCCATCTGTCAGCTAGCAAGTCTTGGTCAGCTCTAAGCTGTTGCTGCTTTTTCTTGAGGCTGCTTGCCGTGGCCATAAGTGTGCGTTTGAAACGCTCTTGTTCGACGGATCCTCAGGCACGACAAATTCGTCGTCGTCGAGGCTTGCCTCGTCTTCGGAGGGAGGCATGTAATTATCGTCCTCTACCTCTCTGTCTGGCGCTCTCTCATGAGGGATGGCTTCTCCATCCTCCTGCGCTGAATCCTGCTGGAGGGGGTTGTCTTCGGCACTGTCCGGGGTGTTATTATCTCCCGTGCCGGAATCACCGTTTTTGCTGTGGCGGGATTTAGATCGGTGCCGCTAACGCCGGCGCTTAGGCTGTTTCTTGGAGGGGTCATCCTCCATTGTTCCATCGTCATTCCCATCTTTTGGGGTGTCCACCATGTAAATGTCGTATGACGAGGTGGCCTTCCAGTGCCCTGTAGGCGCTTGTTCTTGGTCGTCTCCTGCATCGTCGTCCATACCGTCGATGTCTTCGGAGTCGAAGTCGAGCATGTCGGTTAAGTCATCGACAGTTGCTACTAAGTAGGTGGTGAGTGGGCTTTGAATTTCTTCGTCGTCCGCATCCCAACCTTCCTGACCATAATCCAGCCAGGGCTCTCCTGATAAAGAGAGAGACTTTAGTGAATTCAGGATGTTGCCAAAGGGCGAGTGCTGAAAGATGTCCGCGGCAGTGAACTCCGTGATCGCCGCCCAATTGGATTCGATTGACAGGGGCGCGGAAGGTTTGGAGTCTAGAGAGGAGTCCGGCACCTTGGAGTCACGAGCTTCGCGAAGGACAGGGTTGGTGTTCGGCTCAATTGCCGTAGAGATAGCAGCCCCCGAGGCGGTGTCTGTTGGGGAACGTAGCTGAAATTCAAAATTTTCCTACGTGTCACCAAGATCTATCTATGGAGAGACCAGCAACGAGTAGAAAGAGAGTGCATCTACATACCCTTGTAGATCGCTAAGCGGAAGCGTTCAAGTGATCGGGGTTGATGGAGTCGTACTCGTCGTGATTCAAATCACCGATGATCCTAGTGCCGAACGGACGACACCTCCGCGTTCAACACACGTACAGCCCGGTGACGTCTCCCACGCCTTGATCCAGCAAGGAGAGAGGGAGAGGTTGAGGAAGACTCCATCCAACAGCAGCACAACGGCGTGGTGGTGGTGGAGGAGCGTGGCAATCCCGCAGGGCTTCGCCAAGCATCGCGGGAGAGGAGGAGGACTTGGGAGAGGGGAAGGGCTGCGCCAGAACTTCGTCTCAAGCTCCCATGCGTCTCCCCACTATATATAGGGGTGGAGGGGCTGGTTTCTTGCCCTCCAAGTCCATTGGGGCGTTGGCCAAGGTGGGAGGAAAGAAATCCCATCATTTCCTTCCCCACCGATTGTTATCCCCCCTTTTTAGGGATCTTGATCTTATCCCTTCGGGATATGATCTTATTCCTTCTAAGGGGGGATCTTGGTGCGCCTTGACCAGGGGTGTGGGGCCTTGCCCCCACTACCCACGTTCATGTGGGTCCCCCCATGCAGGTGGGCCCCACTCCAGAACCTTCTAGAACCTTCCCGGTACAATACCGAAAAATCCCGAACATTTTCCGGTGGCCAAAATAGGACTTCCCATATATAAATCTTTACCTCCGGACCATTCCGGAACTCCTCGTGACGTCCCGGATCTCATCCGGGACTCCGAACAACATTCGGTAACCACATACAAACTTCCTTTATAACCCTAGCGTCATCAAACCTTAAGTGTGTAGACCCTACGGGTTCGGGAGACATGCAGACATGACCGAGACGTTCTCCGGTCAATAACCAACAGCGGGATCTGGATACCCATGATGGCTCCCACATGTTCCACGATGATCTCATCAGATGAACCACGATGTCAAGGACTTAATCAATCCCGTATTCAATTCCCTTTGTCTATCGGTATGTTACTTGCCCGAGACTCGATCGTCGGTATCCAATACCTTGTTCAATCTCGTTACCGGCAAGTCACTTTACTCGTTCCATAACACATCATCCCGTGATCAACTCCTTGGTCACATTGCGCATATGATGATGTCCTACCGAGTGGGCCCAGAGATACCTCTCCGTTTACACGGAGTGACAAATCCCAGTCTCGATCCGCATAAAACAATAGATACTTTCGGAGATACCTGTAGTGCACCTTTATAGTCACCCAGTTACGTTGTGACGTTTGATACACCCAAAGCACTCCTACGGTATCCAGGAGTTACACGCTCTCATGGTCAAAGGAAGAGATACTTGACATTGGCAAAGCTCTAGCAAACGAACTACACGACCTTTTGTGCTAGGCTTAGGATTGGGTCTTGTCCATCACATCATTCTCCTAATGATGTGATCCCGTTATCAACGACATCCAATGTCCATAGCCAGGAAACCATGACTATCTGTTGATCACAACGAGCTAGTCAACTAGAGGCTCACTAGGGACATATTGTGGTCTATGTATTCACACGTGTATTACGATTTCCGGATAATACAGTTATAGCATGAATAAAAGACAATTATCATGAACAAGGAAATATAATAATAATACTTTTATTATTGCCTCTAGGGCATATTTCCAACAGTCTCCCACTTGCACTAGAGTCAATAATCCAGTTCACATCGCGATGTGATTGACACTCACAGGTCACATCGCCATGTGACTAATACCCAAGAGTTTACTAGAGTCAGTAGTCTAGTTCACATCACTATGTGATTAACACTCAATGAGTTTTATGTTTGATCATGTTGCTTGTGAGAGATGTTTTAGTCAATGGGTCTGAACGTTTCAGATCCGTGTGTGCTTTACAAATCTCTATGTCATATCCTAGATGCAGCTACCACGCTCTATTTGGAGCTATTCCAAATAACTGTTCTACTTGGAGCTATTCTAAATTGTTGCTCCATTATACGTATCCGGTATCTCTACTCAGAGCTATCCGGATAGGTGTTAAGCTTGCATCATCGGAACTCTTTACGTCGAACTCTTTATCACCTCCATAACCGAGAAAAATCCTTAGTCCACTAGTTACTAAGGATAACTTTGACCGCTGTCCTATGATCCATTCATGGATCACTCTTGTACCCCTTGACTGACTCATGGCAAGGCACACTTCAGGTGCGGTACTCAGCATGGCATACTGTAGAGCCTATGTCTTAAGCATAGGGGACGACCTTCGTCCTTTCTCTCTATTCTGCCGAGGTCGAGCTTTAAGTCTTAACTTCGTACCTTACAACTCAGGCAAGAACTTCTTCTTTGACTGATCCATCTTGAACACCTTCAAGATCATGTCAAGGTATGTGCTCATTTGAAAGTATTATTAAGCATTTTGATCTATCCTTATAGATCTTGATGCTCAATGTTCAAGTAGCTTAATCCAAGCTTTCCATTGAAAAACACTTTCAAAATAACCCTATATGCTTTCCAGATATTCTACATCATTTCTGATCATCAATATGTCAACAACATACACTCATCAGAAATTCTATAGTGCTCCCACTCACTTCTTTGGAAATACAAGTTTCTCATAAACTTTGTATAAATCCAAAATCTTTGATCATCTCATCAAAGCGTACATTCCAACTCCGAGATGCTTACTCCAGTCCTTAGAAGGATCGCTGGAGCTAGCATACCTTTTAGCATCCTTAGGATCGACAAAACTTTTCTGATTGTATTGCATACAACCTTTCCTTATGAAAACTGGTAAGGAAACTTGTCTTGACATCCATCTGCCAGATTTCATAAATGCAGCTAATGCTAACATGATTCCGATGGACTTTAAGCATCGCTACGAGTGAGAAAATCTCATCGTAGTCAACTCCTAGAACTTGTCGGAAAACACTTCGCCACAAGTCGAGCTTCATAGATGGTGACATTACCATCCACGTCCGTCTTCTTCTTAAAAGATCCATTTATCTCAATGGATTGCCGATCATCGGGCAAGTCCATCAAAGTCCATGCTTTGTTCTGATATATGGATACTATCTCGGATTTCATGGCTTCTAACCATTTGTCGGAATTCGGGCCCACCATCGCTTCTCCATAGCTCGTAGGTTCATTGTTGTCTAGCAACATGACCTTCAAGACAGGATTATGTACCACTCTGAAGTAGTACGCATCCTTGTCATCCCACGAGGTTTGGTAGTGACTTGATCCGAAGTTTCATGATCAATATCATAAGCTTCCACTTCAATTGGTGTAGGTGCCACAGGAACAACTTCCTGTGCCCTGCCACACACTAGTTGAAGAGACGGTTCAATAACCTCATCAAGACTCCACCATCCTCCCACTCAATTCTTTCGAGAGAAACTTTTCCTCGAGAAAGTACCTGATTCTAGAAACAATCCCTTATTGCTTTCGGATCTGAGACAGGAGGTATACCCAACTGTTTTGGGTGTCCTATGAAGATGCATTTTATCCGCTTTGGGTTCGAGCTTATCAATCCTGAAACTTTTTCACATAAGCGTTCAGCCCCAAACCTTTAAGAAAAGACAACTTAGGTTTCTCTAAACCATAATTCATATGGTGTCATCTAACGGAATTACGTGGTGCCCTATTTAAAGTGAATGTGGTTGTCTCTAATGCCTAACCCATGGACAATAGTGGTAATTCGATAAGAGACATCATGGTACGCACCATATCCAATAGGGTGCAACTATGATGTTCGGACACACCATCACACTATGGTGTTCCAGGCGGTATTAATTGCGAAACAATTTCCACAATGTCTTAATTGTGTGCCAAAACTCATAACTTAGATATTCACATCATAGACATTTTATCCTCTTGTCACAATGATCTTCTACTTCACTCTGAAATTACTTGAACCATTCAATAATTCAGACTTGTATTTCATCAAGTAAATATTCTCAACATCTACTCGAATCATCTGTGAAGTAAGATCATAACGATATTCACTGCATGCCTCAGCACTCATTGGATTGGACACATCAAAATGTGTTACTTCCAACAAGTTGCTATCTTGTTCCATCTTACTGAAAACGAGGCTTTTCAGTCATCTTGCCCATGTGGTATGATTTGCATATCTCAAGTGATTCAAAATCAAGTGAGTCCAAACGGTCCATTTGCATGGAGTTTCTTCATGCATATACAGCAATAGACATGGTTCGCATGTCTCAAACTTTTCTAAAACGAGTGAGTCCAAAGATCCATCAACATGGAGCTTCTTCATGCGTTTTATACCATTATGACTTACATGGCAGTGCCACAAGTAAGTGGTAATATCATTACTATCTTATATCTTTTGGCATGAAAATGTGTATCACTACGATCGAGATTCAATAAACCATTCAGGTTTAATACTAATCTTGATGGTAGAGGGAGCGTGCGATGTTTGATCATATCAAACTTGGAAAGACTTCCAACATATATCGTCAGCTCACCTTTAGCTAGTCTCCGTTTATTCCGTAGCTCTTTATTTCGAGTTACTAACACTTATCAACCGAACCGGTATCTAATACCCTGGTGCTACTAGGAGTACTAGTAAAGTACACATTAACATAATGTATATCCAATATACTTCTATCGACCTTGCCAGCCTTCTTATCTACCAAGTATCTAGGGTAATTCTGCTCCAGTGGCTGTTCCCCTTATTACAGAAGCACTTAGTCTCGGGTTTGGGTTCAACCTTGGGTTTCTTCACTGGAGCAGCAGCTGATTTGTCGTTTCATGAAATATCCCTTCCTGCCCTTGCCCTTCTTGAAACTAGTGGTTTCACCAACCATCAATAATTGATGCTCCTTCTTGATTTCTACTTTCGCGGTGTCAAACATCGTGAATACCTCAAGGATCATCATATCTATCCCTGATATGTTATAGTTCATCACGAAGCTCTAGCAGCTTGGTGGCAATGACTTTGGAGAAACATCACTATCTCATCTGGAAGATTAACTCCCACTTGATTCAAGTGATTGTTGCACTCAGAAAATCTGAGCACAAGCTCAACGATTGAGCTTTTCTCCCTGAGTTTGCAGGCTAAGAAAATCGTCGGAGGTCTTATACCTCTTGACGTGGGCACGAGCCTGAAATCCCAATTTCAGCCCTCGAAACATCTCATATGTTCCGCGATGTTTCGAAAACGTCTTTGGTGCCTCAACTCTAAACCGTTTAACTGAACTATCACGTAGTTATCAAAACGTGTATGTTCGATGTTCGAAACATCCACAAACAACGTTTGGGGTTCAGCACACTGAGCAGTGCATTAAGGACATAAGCTTTCTACTGTCCGCATAATTGCTACTATCAACCTTCAACTATATTTTCTCTAGGAACATATCTAAAACAGTAGAACTAAAGCGCGAGCTTATGACATAATTTGCAAAATCCTTTTGACTATGTTCAGGATAATTAAGTTCATCTTATGAACTCCCACTCAGATAGACATCCCTCTGGTCATCTAAGTGATCACATGATCCGAGTCAACTAGCCCGTGTCCGATCATCACGTGAGACGGACTAGTTAACGTCGGTGAACATCTTCGTGTTGATCGTATCTACTATACGACTCATGCTCGACCTTTCGGTCTCCGTGTTCCGAGGCCATGTCTGCACATGCTAGGCTCGTCAAGTTAACCCTAAGTGTTTTCGCTGTGTAAAACTGTCTTACACCCGTTGTATGTGAACGTAAGAATCCATCACACCCGATCATCACGTGGTGCTTAGAAGCGACGAACTGTAGCAACGGTGCACAGTTAGGGGAGAACACTTCTTGAAATTTTGTAAGGGATCATCTTATTTACTACCGTCGTCCTAAGTAAACAAGATGCATAAACATAATAAACATCACATGCAATTATATAGTTGTGACATGATATGGCCAATATCATATAGCTCCATTGATCTCCATCTTCGGGGCTCCATGATCATCTTGTCACCGGCATGACACCATGATCTCCATCATCATGATCTCCATCATCGTGTCTTCATGAAGTTGTCACGCCAACGACTACTTCTACTTCTATGGCTAATGTGTTTAGCAATAAAGTAAAGTAAGTTACATGGCGTTCTTCAATGACACGCAGGTCATACAAAAATAAAGACAACTCCTATGGCTCCTGCCGGTTGTCATACTCATCGACATGCAAGTCATGATTCCTATTACAAGAACATGATCAATCTCATACATCACATATCATTCATCACATTCTTCTGGCCATATCACATCACATAGCATACACTGCAAAAACAAGTTAGATGTCCTCTAATTGTTGTTTGCATGTTTTACGTGGCTGCTATGGGTTTCTAGCAAGAACGTTTCTTACCTACGCAAAACCACAACGTGATATGCCAATTGCTATTTACCCTTCATAAGGACCCTTTTCATCGAATCCGTTCTGACTAAAGTGGGAGAGACTGGCACCCGCTAGCCACCTTATGCACGAAGTGCATGTCAATCGGTGGAACCTGTCTCACGTAAGAGTATGTGTAAGGTCGGTCCGGGCCGCTTCATCCCACAATACCGTCGAAACAAGATTGGACTAGTAACGGTAAGCATATTGAACAACATCAACGCCCACAACTACTTTGTGTTCTACTCGTGCAAAGAATCTACGCAATAGACCTAGCTCATGATGCCACTGTTGGGGAACGTAGCTGAAATTCAAAATTTTCCTACGTGTCACCAAGATCTATCTATGGAGAGACCAGCAACGAGTAGAAAGAGAGTGCATCTACATACCCTTGTAGATCGCTAAGCGGAAGCGTTCAAGTGAACGGGGTTGATGGAGTCGTACTCGTCGTGATTCAAATCACCGATGATCCTAGTGCCGAACGGACGGCACCTCTGCGTTCAACACACGTACAGCCCGGTGACGTCTCCCACGCCTTGATCCAGAAAGGAGAGAGGGAGAGGTTGAGGAAGACTCCATCCAACAGTAGCACAACGGCGTGGTGGTGGTGGAGGAGCGTGGCAATCCCGCAGGGCTTCACCAAGCATCGCGGGAGAGGAGGAGGACTTGGGAGAGGGGAAGGGCTGCGCCAGAACTTCGTCTCAAGCTCCCATGCGTCTCCCCACTATATATAGGGGTGGAGGGGCTGGTTTCTTGCCCTCCAAGTCCATTGGGGCATTGGCCAAGGTGGGAGGAAAGAAATCCCATCATTTCCTTCCCCACCGATTGTTATCCCCCCTTTTTAGGGATCTTGATCTTATCCCTTCGGGATATGATCTTATTCCTTCTAAGGGGGGATCTTGGTGCGCCTTGACAAGGGGTGTGGGGCCTTGCCCCCACTACCCACATTCATGTGGGTCCCCCCATGCAGGTGGGCCCCACTCCAGAACCTTCTAGAACCTTCCCTGTACAATACCGAAAAATCCCGAACATTTTCCGGTGGCCAAAATAGGACTTCCCATATATAAATCTTTACCTCCGGACCATTCCGGAACTCCTCGTGACGTCCCGGATCTCATCCGGGACTCCGAACAACATTCGGTAACCACATACAAACTTCCTTTATAACCCTAGCGTCATCGAACCTTAAGTGTGTAGACCCTACGGGTTCGGGAGACATGCAGACATGACCGAGACGTTCTCCGGTCAATAACCAACAGCGGGATCTAGATACCCATGATGGCTCCCACATGTTCCACGATGATCTCATCGGATGAACCACGATGTCAAGGACTTAATCAATCCCGTATTCAATTCCCTTTGTCTATCGATATGTTACTTGCCCGAGACTCGATCGTCGGTATCCAATACCTTGTTCAATCTCGTTACCGGCAAGTCACTTTACTCGTTCCGTAACACATCATCCCGTGATCAACTCCTTGGTCACATTGCGCATATGATGATGTCCTACCGAGTGGGCCCAGAGATACCTCTCCGTTTACACGGAGTGACAAATCCCAGTCTCGATCCGCATAAAACAATAGATACTTTCGGAGATACCTGTAGTGCACCTTTATAGTCACCCAGTTACGTTGTGACGTTTGATACACCCAAAGCACTCCTACGGTATCCAGGAGTTACACGCTCTCATGGTCAAAGGAAGAGATACTTGACATTGGCAAAGCTCTAGCAAACGAACTACACGACCTTTTGTGCTAGGCTTAGGATTGGGTCTTATCCATCACATCATTCTCCTAATGATGTGATCCCGTTATCAATGACATCCAATGTCCATAGCCAGGAAACCATGACTATCTGTTGATCACAACGAGCTAGTCAACTAGAGGCTCACTAGGGACATATTGTGGTCTATGTATTCACACGTGTATTACGATTTCCGGATAATACAGTTATAGCATGAATAAAAGACAATTATCATGAACAAGGAAATATAATAATAATACTTTTATTATTGCCTCTAGGGCATATTTCCAACAGTGTCCAGCCACCCATCCTCGATCGGCGCAGTCGGCTCCGAGCTAAGGGTCGGAGCAGACACTTGTGCGGCCTCCAGGGCACTGTCCGGCAGCAGAGCTAGATCATGCCCATCGTGACAGTGCGGCGCGCTTGGCTGTGGAAGATCAAGTCTCCGCGGACGTCAGCCGTATAGTTCAAACTTCCAAATCTGACCTGATGGCCAGGGGCGTAGCTTTCAATCTGCTCCAGATGGCCAAGC
Organism: Triticum aestivum; assembly: GCF_018294505.1. Taxonomy (NCBI): domain Eukaryota; kingdom Viridiplantae; phylum Streptophyta; class Magnoliopsida; order Poales; family Poaceae; genus Triticum; species Triticum aestivum. The sequence goes on along the minus strand of NC_057798.1, from coordinate 137,740,023 downwards.
GAATTGGCCCGCAGTGCAAAGCCGCCGAATACGAAGATCTGTCCAGGGAGAAAAGTCTCACCCTGGACCGCATCGTTGTTGATGATCGGAGGAGCCATCGGGCCTAAAGATGATGACACAGAGGAACTCTCAATGAAAGCACCAATGTCGGTGTCAAAACTGATGGATCTCGGGTAGGGGGTCCCGAACTGTGCGTCTAGGCGGATAATAATAGGAGACAAGGGACACGATGTTTTTACCCAGGTTCGGGCCCTCTCGATGGAGGTAAAACCCTACTCCTGCTTGATTGATATTGATGATATGGGTAGTACAAGAGTAGATCTACCACGAGATCAGAGAGGCTAAACCCTAGAAGCTAGCCTATGGTATGATTGTTATTCGTCCTACGGGCTAAAACCCTCCGGTTTATATAGGCATCGCAGAGGGTTAGGGTTACACAGAGTCGGTTAAAATGGTAGGAGATCTACATATCCGTATCGCCAAGCTTGCCTTCCACGCCAAGGAAAGTCCCATCCGGACACGGGACGAAGTCTTCAATCTTGTATCTTCATAGTCCAGGAGTCCGGCCAAAGGCTATAGTCCAGCCATCCGGACACCCCCTAATCCAGGACTCCCTCAGGCTTCTTTGGCCTCTTTTATTTTTATAAAGTCCGAAGTCTCATCCCTACTTGTGGGGGAATCATAGTTTCCATCATCCTTTCCTCACTTTGGACAATGCTCTAATAATGAAGATCATCACACTTTTATTGATTTACAACTCAAGAATTACAACTCAATACTTAGAACAAAATATGACTCTATGTGTATGCCTCCGGCGGTGTACCGGGATATGCAATGAATCAAGAGTGACATGTATGAAAGAATTATGAAGGTGGCCTTGCCACAAATACGATGTCAACTATATGATCATGCAAAAGCAATATGACAATGATGGAGCGTGTCATAATAAACGGAACGGTGGAAAGTTGCATGGCAATATATCTCGGAAGGCTATGGAAATGCCATAATGGGTAGGTGTATGGTGGCTGTTTTGAGGAAGGTAAATGGTGGGTGTATGATACCGGCGAAAGTTGCGCGGCATAAGAGAGGCTAGCAATTAATGGTGGAAGGGTGAGAGTGCGTATAATCCATGGACTCACGTTAGTCATAAAGAACTCATATACTTATTGCAAAAGTTTATTGGCCCTCGAAGCAAAGTACTACTATGCATGCTCCTAGGGGAAGGGTTTGTAGGAGTTAACCATCACGCGATCCCGACCTCCACACATAAGGAAGGCAATCAAAAGAGCACCCCATGCAACACATTTGTTACACAACTTTTACCATACGTGCATGCTACGGGACTTGCCAACTTTAACACAAGTATTTCTCAATTTCATAATTACCCAACTAGCATGACCCTAACATTACCACCTTTATATCTCAAAACAATTATCAAGCATCAAATTGATCATAGTGTTCAATGCACTTTCTATGATAGTTTTTATTATACCCAACTTGGATGCCCATCATTCTAGGAACAATTTTATAACCATAGCAAATACCATGCTGTTCTAAAAGACTCTCAAAATAATATAAGTGAAGCATGATAGATCAATAATTTCTACAAAATAAAACCACCGTTGTGCTCTAAAAAGATATAAGTGAAGCACTAGAGCAAAACTGTCTAGCTCAAAAGATATAAGTGAAGCACATAGAGTATTCTAATAAATTCTGAATCATGTGTGTCTCTCCCAAAAAGTGTGTACAGCAAGGATGATTGTGGTAAACCAAAAAGCAAAGACTCATATCATACAAGACGCTCCAAGCAAAACACATATCATGTGGTGAATAAAAATATAGCTCCAAGTAAAGTTACCGATGAACGAAGACGAAAGAGGGGATGCCATCCGGGGCATACCCAAGCTTAGGCTCTTGGTTGTCCTTGAATATTACCTTGGGGTGCCTTGGGCATCACAAAGCTTACGCTCTTCCCACTCCTTATTCCATAGTCCATCGAATCTTTATCCAAAACTTGAAAACTTCACAACACAAAACTCAACAGAAAACTCGTAAGCTCCATTAGTATAAGAAAATAAATCACCACTTAGGTACTGTTATGAACTTATTCTAAATTCATATTGGTGTAATATCTACTGTATTCCAACTTCTCTATGGTTCATACCCTCCGATACTACTCATAGATTCATCAAAATAAGCAAACAACACACAGAAAACAGAATCTGTCAGAAACAGAACAATCTGTAGTAATCTGTAACCCTCGAATACTTCTGTAACTCCAAAAATCATACCAAATTAGGAAATCTTGAGTAATTTGTGTGCCAATTCAGATAAAAAAGAATCAGATCAAAATCACGTTCCCATGAATTATCAAAACTAATTTACTAGGCACAAAAGTTTCTAATTTTCAGCAGGATCAACACAACTATCACCGTAAGCTATCCTAACGGTCTTACTTGGCACTTTATTGAAACAAAAACTATAAAACATGATTACTACAGTAGCATAATCATGTGGACACACAAAAACAGTAAAGGTAAATATTGGGTTGTCTCCCAACAAGCGCTTTTCTTTAATCCCTTTTAGCTAGGCATGATGATCTCAATGATGCTCGCATAAAGGATAAGAATTGAGACATAAAGAGAGCATCATGAAGAATATTACTAGCACATTTGAGTCTAACCCACTTCCTATGCATAGGGATTTTGCGAGCAAACAACTTATGGGAACAATAATCAACTAGCATAGGAAGGCGAAACAAGCATAACTTCAAAACTTTAAGCACATAGAGAGGAAACTTGATATTATTGCAATTCCTACAAGCATATATTCCTCCCTCATAATAATTTTCAGTAGCATCATGAATGAATTCAACAATATAAGTAGCACATAAAGCATTCTCTTCATGTTCTACTTGCATAGAAATTTTACTACTCTCCACATAAGCAAGTTTATTCTCATCAATAGTAGTGGGAGCAAACTCAACAAAATAACTATCATGTGAAGCATAATCCAACGGAAAATTAAAATCATGATGACAAGTTTCATGGTTATCTTTATTCTTTATGGCATACGTATCATCACAATAATCATCATAAATAGGAGGCATGCTTTCATCATAATAAATTTGCTCACTGAAACTTGGTAGGCTAAAAATATCATCTTCATCAAACATAGCTTCCCCAAGCTTGTGGCTTTGCATATCATTAGCATCATGGATATTCAAGGAATTCATACTAACAACATTGCAATCATGCTCATCATACAAAGATCTAGTACCAAACATTTTAATGCATTCTTCTAGCAATTGAGCACAATTTTCCTTTCCATCATTTTCATGAAAGATATTAAAAAGATGAAGCGTATGAGGCAAACTCAATTCCATTTTTTTGTAGTTTTCTTTTATAAAATAAACTAGTGATAAAACAAGAAACTAAAAGATTCAATTGCAAGATCTAAAGATATACCTTCAAGCACTCACCTCCCCGGTAATGACACCAGAAAAGAGCTTTATGTCTACTACGCAACCTTCTCCTTGTAGACGTTGTTGGGCCTCCAAGTGCAGAGGTTTGTAGGACAGTAGCAAATTTCCCTCAAGTGGATGACCTAAGGTTTATCAATTCGTGGGAGGCATAGGATGAAGATGGTCTCTCTCAAGCAACCCTGCAACCAAATTACAAAGAGTCTCTTGTGTCCCCAACACACCCAATACAATAGTAAATTGTATAGGTGCACTAGTTCGGTGAAGAGACGGTGATACAAGTGCAATATGGATGGTAGATATGAGTATTTGTAATCTAAAAATATAAAATCAGCAAGGTAACAAGTGGTAGAAGTGAGCGTAAACGGTATTGCAATGCTAGGAAACAAGGCCTAGGGTTCATACTTTCACTAGTGCAAGTTCTCTCAACAATAATAACATAATTGGATGATATAACTACCCCTCAACATGCAACAAAGAGTCACTCCAAAGTCACTAATAGCGGAGAACAAACGAAGGGATTATTGTAGGGTACGAAACCACCTCAAAGTTATCCTTTCTGATCGATCTATTCAAGAGTCCGTAGTAAAATAACACGAAGCCATTCTTTCCGTTCGATCTATCATAGAGTTCATACTAGAATAACACCTTAAGACACAAATCAACCAAAACCCTAATTTCACCTAGATACTCCAATGTCACCTCAAGTATCCGTGGGGTATGATTATACGATATTGTCAGTGTACAAAAGTAGGGGCCCAGCTTTTGACCCCTTTACTTGTGCGCGAGCAGTCAGAGCTGTCTGCCATGACCACACATGAGCAGGGCAAGAGAGGAAAGCCGGAGAGAAGCCAAAGACACAGGAACAAACAAAGCAAACAACAAAGGACCAAGATCACAAAGGTCGCATGGGCAATGCAGGTTGCCCCGGCAAGGACCCTTGCCGAGGGCAGCCTCAACAGCCCCAGCAAGATCCTTGCCGGGGGCAGCTCGTCCACACCAACTGAGCGAGTCACCTTCGAGCCCACCAATGCTAAGCAGACGCGTTGGGACAGGGTTCGGGAGGCACCTCCGTGGTGGCATGCAGATCTTTGTGAAGACAAGGAGCAATCAAGATCAAAAGAGGATAGGAAGGCAACCATCCTCACCAAAGAAGCCCACAGGGCCCCCCGGCAAGATCCTTGCCGGGGAAGCTAGCGCGCCACGGCAAGGCCCTTGCCGGGCCACCCGGCAAGACCATCGCCAAGCGCATCGGCAAGGCCACTGCCAGGCCCGCACCAGCCAAGTTCCTACCGCCGTTCGTACGCGGCCGCCGACCCAACCAGCTGGGCAGGCACCTGCGTGGCAGCATGCAAACCTTCATGGAGGCTCCACCATCGCGCCACCTTAGCTGCCTACCTGCCTACATGGCGCTGCATGCGTTGCTGGCCGGGGCGCGTGTCAAAGCCAGGAGGGGCGGCGACGGACGGGACGGGCCTCACCCCTGTCCCCAATAAAGTGAAGGACACCTAAGCCTTGCATTTAATGTGTCTTGTCCTGTAATGCTAGCGATAACCTCGCAGCGCTATAGCACTTTCCACCTCCTGTGTGCCACTGTGGCAGCCCCTTTCACCTATAAAAGGAGGCCCATGGCATACTGAGAAGGGATTCGGCTCTTTTGAACCCCGCAGCACCCAGAGCTAGTTCAAGAGCTCAGGAACACTAATACAACCAACAAAGCAGGATCGTAGGGTTTTACGCATCTTTGCGGCTCGAACCTGGGTAAATCCCCTTTGTGCTATCCACTAGTCCCGCTCTTCTCACGATCCTGCGCCCCGCAACCGTAGAAGGGATTCCAGTGATCCCAGAGGTGTCGTTTCCCACAGACATCTTTGGCGCGCCAGGTAGGGGGCGCTAATTGTGAGAATCTGGCCTAGGGGTAGGCCTAGCAGTTCATCATCGCCATGGCTCCTAAGAACAAGACGACCACGACGATTAGCTCATCCGGAACCAGACTGCCATCGCCGGTGCGGGCCAGTAGAGGGCCAGTTGCGGAGAGAACCCGCGGCGCGACCCACGAACACCCACATCACCCTGGCAGTCCAGGCCCGGTGGGCGGCGCCGCCTGTGCGACGGGCAACGAGCCGCGTGGCGCTGGCCCCAGAAATGACGTCGGGCCCCCCGTGGGCGGCGCGGCGCCCTCCAAGGGCGTCGTCATGCCGCCCACCAATGGCGTGGGGACCTCCAAGACACCAACGCCAGCACCTACGGCGCGCTCCTCTCAAATCATACATGATGAGCAGCGCCGCCTCGCTGGTGACCCAGGGCGCCGCCCTGGGAAAAGCCCTATACATCCTTCGCAGGATGACGGGGGCCAGTGTGCGTGCCGAGGCGCTGATGAAGGTGGCAGGCGGTTGCGGAGCCGTGATGAGGCTCCTTCTAACATGGTTATGAGTCGAAGCACATCGCGGTCCACCCAACTCTCGCTGCCACCCACACCAGCAGAAGCCCTGGCGCGCGCGCCGCTCCTCCTCGTCTTTCCCCCACGGCGGAAAAGCTTGATGAATGGAGGGCCACCGTCCGGAGCCTCGTCGGCATCGCCAACGATGATGAGCTACGACCGGCGAAACCCGTGGGCCATCGCTCCGTTGTGCCACCCCCTGCTAGCAGGGGCCGAGCCGAAGGCGATGCGGCTACGGTGTATTCCCTTCCTCAGCACCGGCCGCCGTGGCGATGACCCATTTTGACGATGCTCGTGATGATGTCTCCATCACGTCATCCGACCCGCGAACCAACCGTGATCAGCACCAAGTCCTTCGGGAGCGGGCTCATGAGGACACCCGAACCACCATCGAGCGTCGACGTGACGCGCACCACCAGTTGGACAGGCGGGCATGGCCCGCTGTGGACCACCCGGCGCCAGGAGGCTAGAGTGGCCTACCCTACGAGGTGGGCTGTCCGGCTTTCACCCGTGAGCTGCGGCAGTTCCAGTGGCCCTCCCACCACACCTTCAAGCCTAACATCGGCAAGAAGTGCAATGGCAAGACTCACCCGTCAGAATTCCTCGGCATTTACACCATTGCGAGGCAAGCTACTGGCCCCCGCGACGATAAGGTGCTTGCCAATTACTTCCTGTTGGCACTCAAGCCTAATGTTATGTCATGGTTGATGCCCTTGCCGATGGATTCCATCTCTTCTTGCGGATCTGTGCCATGAGTTTGTTCGCGCCTTTACCGGAGGTCACCAAGCTCATGGCCAAGCGAGTGATTTACACATCATTGCCAAGAAGGAAGTCGAAAACCTGCGCAAGTACATCCAGAGGTTCATCCGGGTGCAGTACAACATCCCCGACGTTCATCCCACCGCCGTGATCAGTGCGTTCCACCAGAACGTGCGCAATCGCAAGATGCGTGAAGAGCTGGCAATGAACAAGGTTAAGGATGTGGCCGAGCTCTATGTTCTGGCCGATCAATGCGCTCGCGCTGAAGAGGGAAGGAAGTACCCCGGCGAAGATGCCGGCGCGGAAACTGATTCCACTGGCGATACAACCACCCCAGCAAAGAAGGGCCGACGCCGTAACAGGAAACGCAAGGGCAAGGCCGTGCTTGCCATAGAGGGATCCGAAGACACCGATGCCACCAAGAAGACCAAGGCAAGCGACCCCGGCAAGGAGGTTGCCGGGTGTGTCGCTTGCCAGGCCTTGGCGGCCGCTGACAAGCCAGGAGGCTCCGACAAGATGTATTGCAAGATCCACCGCACCAAGGGCCATGACCTCCAACACTGGCGACAAGTAGAGCTGCTCGCTGAGAAGCAGAAGGCCGAGTATGAGAGGCGGGACAAGGATAAGGGCCAAGATGGTATCGAGGGGTCTGGCAAGAAACATGGCAGCCAAGGAGGCCACCGCGGCAAGGACAGTCAGCAGGAGAGGCCTGCCAGGGGCCGTGACAAAAAACAAGAAGATGATGATCATGACGGGGATGACGAGTCCGGCGATCATGAGTTCCAGAAAGCCACAGAGGTCATGTGCGTCGAAGTTGGCGCCTCGCTACATACATCTCACCGCCAGCTCAAGCAGTGGGCATGTGAGATCACAGCAGTGGAGCCATTGTTCAACGCACGGAAGCCACTGAAATGGTCCAGCACGCCCATCATCTTTGAAACCGAGGACCACCCTGACCGCACTATTGCGGTCGGGTGCTTGCCATTGTTGGTTTCCCCAACGATCTGCAACCTCAAGGTGACAAGGATGTTGGTCGATGGCGGGGCCGGCCTGAACTTGATCTCACCTGCCGTGGTCAAAAAGCTGCAGATCCCTGATGAAGACCTCCAGGAAACAGGCACGTTCCAAGGGGTTAACCCGGGGAGGAGCCAGCCGAAGGGAAAGGTCACGCTGCCTGTGACCTTCGGAGGCGAGCTGAATCATAGGACGGAGAGGATTGTTTTTGATGTAGCTGAGATCCCCTTGCCTTACAACGGGATCCTCGGCCGCCCGGCACTAGCCAAGTTCATGGCAGCTTCACATTACGCCTACAACATGTTGAAGATGCTTGTGCCGATGAACATCATCACCATCCCGTCCGACAAGAAAGATGCGTTGATTTGCCCTGACCAACTCTACCTGGAAGCAGTTGCAGCAGCTGCCGCCAAGGCACCTGTCGGTGAGACCCCTCGCACCCACTCCGGCAAGCGCACCTCTTCGGGGTGTTGCGCTGCCATCGAGGACGTGCCAGGGAGCTTCGCCGACAGGGGGAAGAAGCCCAGGGCTGCACCGCCAAAGACCAAGAAGGTGACCGTCAAGGAGGATGGCACGGGTGGGGCTTTCACCATAGGCTCCACCCTCGACAGCAAATAGGAAAGCAAGCTCGTCACTTTCTTGCGGGCGAATGTTGATGTGTTTGCAGGGCAAGCTTGCGACATCCCCGGTGTTCCCAGGGAAGTGATTGAGCACCACCTTGCTGTCTGTCCTCATGCGCGGTCCGTCAAGCAGAAGGTCAGGAAGCAAGCTCTGGAGAGGTAAGAGTTCATCAGGGAAGAAATTAGGAAGCTAGAGGCGGCAGACTTGGTAAGAGGAGTGCTCCATCCGACGTGGTTGGCCAATCCGGTAGTAGTGCGCAAGGCAAACGGGAAGTGGAGACTGTGTATTGATTACACAGACATCAATAAAGCTTGTCCAAAGGATCCCTTCCCATTACCGCGCATCGACCAGATTGTTGACTCCACGACAGGGTGTGACATGTTATCATTCCTCGACGCCTACTTGGGATACCACCAGATCTTCATGACAAAAGAAGACGAAGAAAAGACAACATTCATCACCCCATGTGGTACGTACTTGTTTTTACGAATGCCTTTCGGGTTGAAGAGTGCTGGCTCAACATTTGCAAGAGAAATCCAGATTGGTTTTGAACCCCAGCTACATAGAAATATGGAAGCTTATATGGATGACATAGTGGTCAAAACCAAGGACAAGGCAACGCTCGTACAAGACCTGGAGGAGACCTTTAGAAACCTGCGCAAGATTAACCTCAAATTGAACCTTGAGAAGTGTGTCTTCAGTGTTCCATCCGGCAAGCTTCTCGGGTTATTTGTGTCGCAGCGTGGGATTGAGGCAAACCCGGACAAGATTAAGGCTATCGAGCAGATTGAGGCGCCCAAGCGGATCAAGGACGTGCGTCGGCTCACTGGCTGCGTTGCCGCCATGAGCAGATTCATCTCCTAGTCCGCAGAGCGTGCCCTCCCCTTTTTCAAGATCCTAAAAAAGATAGGCCTGATGGAGTGGACCCCGGAGGCCGAGGTGGCGTTGCAAGATTTGAAGAAGTACCTTTCCTCTGCCCCGGTGCTGGTTGCGCCCAAACCAAAAGAGTATACCTAGCGGCAACAAATCAAGTGGTTAGCGCAGCATTGGTAGCACAGAGAGAGGTTGACGGGAAGACGGCAGCGGTGGCAGAGTCAACGGCTGGCGGGTCGGAACCCTCCCCGGCAGGGCTCGGTCCCGGCAAGACTGAGTCCCCGACAGGGCCCGATCCCGGCAGGCCTGACGCCGGTGCGACAACACCCGCATGACCAGGTGAAGTGATGCAAAGAAAGAAGATGGTGCAGCACCCTGTTTACTTCGTCAGCTCCCTCCTACAGGGGGCTAGGTCGAGGTATTCAAGTGTACAAAAGTTGCTCTTCGGCCTCTTTATGGCCTCAAGGAAGCTGCGCCACTACTTCCAGGCGCACGAGATCACCGTGGTTACCCGACTTCCATTGCAACGGATCCTACATAACCCAGATGCGACAGGAAGAATCGTGGAATGGGCCCTAGAGCTGTCGAGTTTCAGCTTGAAGTTTGAAAGCACCTCGACAATTCGGAGCAGAGTCTTGGCGGAGTTTGTTGCAGAATGGACCTCGACACCCAATGAAGAGGTACAAGAGACCACTATCCCTGGCGAGGAAACAAGTGGCGACTGGATCATATACTTTGATGGGGCTTTCTCACTGCAAGGCGCCGGTGCTGGTGTGCTGCTTGTCGCACCCACCGGGGAGCACCTCAAGTACGTCATCCAAATGCCCTTTCCCCGGGAGATGTCAACCAACAACACCGCCGAATACGAGGTTTTGCTTGCCGGTCTCAGGATCGCGGCGGACCTCGGAGTCAAAAAGCTCATCGTTAGGGGTGACTCGCAACTCGTCGTCAGGCAGGTCAACAAAGATTATCAAAGCCCTTTGATGGAAGCCTACGTGGATGAAGTGAGGAAGCCGGAGGAGCATTTTGACGGTATACAAGCAGAGCACGTCGCTCGAGCGGAGAACGACATCACTGACTACCTGTCAAAGAGCGCCGCCCTCAAGCTACCTGTGGAACTAGGTACTTTTGTGCTTTAGTTAAACCAACCATCCGTTCAGCCGTCAACTGGGCAGAACAAGCGGAGGAAGCTAGGCCCCGACAAGTACTTCCCCACCGAGCTCCCCGGAGCTGCCGATGGAGATGTTTCCATGGATGTCGATCCTGCCGCAGGGCAACCGACTCCGGCAGGACCTCAGGTCATGGCCATGGAGGCGACTGCCCCCATAGCAGAAGAGATGCCTTTGTCCTTGTCGTCGAGCCACAGGCTCCGGCATGGGCACAGCACACCGTTAGATTCCTTCAAAGAGGAGAGCTTCCCGAGGAGCAGGAAGAAGCAGAAAGAGTAGCCCGCCGGTCTGCTCTGTACTAGTTCATTGATAATGTGCTGTACAGAAGAAGACCGAATGGGGTGAAATTGATGTGCATCTCCCGGGAGGAAGGACTAAAGCTATTGGCAGAGATACATGGAGGCATATGTGGCTCCCACATAGGGTCGAGGGCCCTCGCCGACAAGGTTTTCCGACAAGGTTTCTTCTGGCCCACCACCCTCCAGGATGCAATGACACTAGTAACCAAGTGTGAAGCGTGCCCGTTCCATTCAAAGAAGCTTCATCAACCATCCCAAGCCCTTCAAACCATCCCTCTCTCCTGGCCCTTCTCGGTCTGGGGGCTCGACATCTTGGGCCCCTTCCCCCGCGCCGTCGGGGGCTTTGAGTACTTGTACGTTGCCATCGACAAGTTCACAAAGTGGCCAGAGATAGAGGCAGTGAGGAAGGTGACGGCGTAGTCAGCCATCAAGTTCTTCAAGGGACTAGTTTGCCGTTTTGGGGTGCCCAACAGGATCATCACCGACAACGGCACGAAGTTCACAAGTCATGCCTTCATGCAGTACATTGAGGATCTTGGCAACAGGGTCTATTTTGCTTCCATGGTGCATCCACGAAGCAACGGCCAAGCGGAGAGAGCAAACGCAGAAGTCCTGCGAGGCTTGAGGACAAAGACTTTTGACAGGCTGCGCAAGAGCGGAAGGCGCTGGATTGAGGAATTGCCGACGGTTATTTGGTCGATCAGGATGACGCCAAATCGAGCCACCGGCCAGACACCCTTTGCCCTGGTTTACGGGGCAGAAGCAGTTCTCCCCATGGAACTTATATATGGGTCACCTCGAGTGCTCGCTTATGATGAGCTTGAGCAAGAGCAACTGCGGCAAGATGATGCAACACTCCTCGAGGAAGATCGTCTCCGGGCGGCTGTGAGAGCAGCACGCTACCAGCAAGCTTTGCGCCGCTACCATAGCCGCAAGGTTCATGCCCGGAGCTTTGAGGAAGGCGACCTTGTTCTTCAGCACATTCAGTCAGCCAAGAATTCCAACAAGTTGACACCAAAGTGGGAAGGCCCTTATCGGGTAACGCGAGTCACCAGGCCAGGCGCAGTCCGCCTGGAGACCGAAGATGCCGTCCCAGTGAGCAATTCCTGGAACATCGAGCATATTCGCAAGTTTTACCCATGAGACGCGGCTGCCGGGCCTCCCGGCAAGCCATCCTTTTGTACAAGCCTTGCCGGTGAAGGAAATATGCCCTAGAGGCAATAATAAAGTTATTATTTATTTCCTTATTTCATGATAAATGTTTATTATTCATGCTAGAATTGTATTAACCGGAAACATAATACATGTGTGAATACATAGACAAACAGAGTGTCACTAGTATGCCTCTACTTGACTAGCTCGTTAATCAAAGATGGTTATGTTTCCTAACCATGAACAATGAGTTGTTATTTGATTAACGAGGTCACATCATTAGTTGAATGATCTGATTGACATGACCCATTCCATTAGCTTAGCACACGATCGTTTAGTATGTTGCTGTTGCTTTCTTCATGACTTATACATGTTCCTATGACTATGAGATTATGCAACTCCCGTTTGCCAGAGGAACACTTTGGGTACTACCAAACATCACAACGTAACTGGGTGATTATAAAGGAGTACTACAGGTGTCTCCAATGGTCGATGTTGAGTTGGCGTATTTCGAGATTAGGATTTTGTCACTCCGATTGTCGGAGAGGTATCTCTGGGCCCTCTCGGTAATACACATCACATAAGCCTTGCAAGCATTACAACTAATATGTTAGTTGTGAAATGATGTATTACGGAACGAGTAAAGAGACTTGCCGGTAACGAGATTGAACTAGGTATTAGATACCGACGATCGAATCTCGGGCAAGTAACATACCGATGACAAAGGGAACAACGTATGTTGTTATGCGGTCTGACCGATAAAGATCTTCGTAGAATATGTAGGAGCCAATATGGGCATCCAGGTCCCGCTATTGGTTATTGACCGGAGACGTGTCTCGGTCATGTCTACATTGTTCTCGAACCCGTAGGGTCCGCACGCTTAAGGTTACGATGACAGTTATATTATGAGTTTATGCATTTTTGATGTACCGAAGGTTGTTCGGAGTCCCGGATGTGATCACGGACATGACGAGGAGTCTCGAAATGGTCGAGACGTAAAGATTGATATATTGGAAGCCTATGTTTGGACATCGGAAGTGTTCCGGGTGAAATCGGGATTTTACCGGGTTACCGGGAGGTTACCGGAACCCCCCGGGAGCCATATGGGCCTTCATGGGCCTTAGTGGAAAGGAGAAAGGGGCAGCCCAAGGGGGCTGCGCGCCTACCCCCTTCCCCTAGTCCTATTAGGACTAGGAGAGGTGGCCGGCCACCCCTCTCCCTCTTTCCCCCTTGGGAATCGTAGTTGGAATAGGATTGGGGGGGAGTCCTACTCCCGGTGGGAGTAGGACTCCTCCTGCGCCCTCCTCCTTGGTCGGCGCCCCTCTCCCCCCTTGGCTCCTTTATATACTGAGGTAGAGGCACCCCAAAGACACAAGTTGACAAGTTGATCCACGTGATCTATTCCTTAGCCGTGTGCGGTGCCCCCTGCCACCATATTCCTCGATAATACTGTAGCGGAGTTTAGGCGAAGCCCTGCTGCTGTAGTTCATCAAGATCGTCACCACGCCGTTGTGCTGACGGAACTCTTCCCCGACACTTTGCTGGATCGGAGTCCGGGGATCATCATCGAGCTGAACGTGTGCTCGAACTCGGAGGTGCCGTAGTTTCGGTGCTTGATCGGTTGGATCGAGAAGACGTACGACTACTTCCTCTATGTCGTGTCATCGCTTTCGCAGTCGGTCTGCGTTGGGTACATAGACAATACTCTCCCCTCGTTGCTATGCATCACATGATCTTGCGTGTGCGTAGGAAATTTTTTGAAATTACTACGAAACCCAACAGTGGTATCAGAGCCTAGGTTATTTATGTTGATGTTATATGCACGAGTAGAACACAAGTGAATTGTGGACGATACAAGTCATACTGCCTACCAGCATGTCATACTTTGGTTCGGCGGTATTGTTGGACGAGACGACCCGGACCAACCTTACGCGTACGCTTACGCGAGACCGGTTCCCTCGACGTGCTTTGCACAGAGATGGCTTGCGGGGGACTGTCTCTCCAACTTTAGTTGAACCAAGTATGGCTACGCCCGGTCCTTGCAAAGGTTAAAACGGAGTCTATTTGACAAACTATCGTTGTGGTTTTGATGCGTAGGTGAGATTGGTTCTTACTTAAGCCCGTAGCAGCCACGTAAAACATGCAACAACAAAGTAGAGGACGTCTAACTTGTTTTTGCAGGGCATGTTGTGATGTGATATGGTCAAGGCATGATGCAGAATTTTATTGTATGAGATGATCATGTTTTGTAACCGAGTTATCGGCAACTGGCAGGAGCCATATGGTTGTCGCTTTATTGTATGCAATGCAATCGCGATGTAATGCTTTACTTTATTACTAAACGGTAGTGATAGTCGTGGAAGCATAAGATTTGCGAGACGACAACGATGCTACGATGGAGATCAAGGTGTCGCGCCGGTGACGATGGTGATCATGACGGTGCTTCGGAGATGGAGATCACAAGCACAAGATGATGATGGCCATATCATATCACTTATATTGATTGCATGTGATGTTTATCTTTTTATGCATCTTATCTTGCTTTCATTGACGGTAGCATTATAAGATGATCTCTCACTAAATTATCAAGAAGTGTTCTCCCTGAGTATGCACCGTTGCGAAAGTTCTTCGTGCTGAGACACCACGTGATGATCGGGTGTGATAGGCTCTACGTTCAAATACAACGGGTGCAAAACAGTTGCGCACGCAGAATACTCAGGTTAAACTTGACGAGCCTAGCATATGCAGATATGGCCTAGGAACACAGAGACCGAAAGGTCGAGCGTGAATCATATAGTAGATATGATCAACATAATGATGTTCACCAATGAAACTGCTCCATCTCACGTGATGATCGGACATGGTTTAGTTGATTTGGATCACGTGATCACTTAGAGGATTAGAGGGATGTCTATCTAAGTGTGAGTTCTTAAGCAATATGATTAAACTGAACTTAAATTTATCATGAACTTAGTCCTGGTAGTATTTTGCAAATCATGTTGTAGATCAATAGCTCGCGTTGTTGCTTCCCTGTGTTTATTTTGATATGTTCCTAGAGAAAATTGTGTTGAAAGATGTTAGTAGCAAAGATGCGGATTGGATCCGTAATCTGAGGTTTATCCTCATTGCTGCACAGAAGAATTATGTCCTTGATGCACCGCTAGGTGACGGACCTATTGCAGGAGCAGATGCAGACGTTATGAACGTTTGGCTAGCTCAATATGATGACTACTTGATAGTTTAAGTGCACCATGCTTAACGGCTTAGAATCGGGACTTCAAAGGTGTTTTGAATGTCATGGACCATATGAGATGTTCCAGGAGTTGAAGTTAATATTTCAAGCAAATACCCGAGTTGAGAGATATGAAATCTCCAACAAGTTCTATAGCTAAAAGATGGAGGAGAATCGCTCAACTAGTGAGCATGTGCTCAGATTGTCTGGGTACTACAATCGCTTGAATCAAGTGGGAGTTAATCTTCCAGATAAGATAGTGATTGACAGAATTCTCTAGTCACCATCACCAAGTTAGTAGAACTTCATGATGAACTATAATATGCAAGGGATAACAAAAACAATTCCCAAGCTCTTCGTAATGCGGAAATTGACGAAGGTAGAAATCAAGGAAACATCAAGTGTTGATGGTTGACAAGATCACTAGTTTCAAGAAAAGGGCAAAGGGAAGAAGGGGAACTTCAATAAGAACGGCAAGCAAGTTGCTGCTCAAGTGAAGAAGCCCAACGCTGGTCCTAAGCCTGAGACTAAGTGTTTCTACTGCAAAGGGACTGGTCACTGGAAGCGGAACTACCCCAAGTGATTGGCAGATAATAAGGATGGCAAAGTGAACATAAGTATATTTGATATACATGTTATTGATGTGTACTTTACTAGTGTTTATAGCAACCCCTCAGTATTTGATACTAGTTCAGTTGCTAAGATTAGTAACTCGAAACGGGAGTTGCAGAATAAACAGAGACTAGTTAAGGGTGAAGTGACGATGTGTGTTGGAAGTGGTTCCAAGATTGATATGATCATCATCGCACACTCCCTATACTTTCGGGATTAGTGTTAAACCTGAATAAGTGTTATTTGGTGTTTGCGTTGAGCATGAATATGATTTGATCATGTTTATTGTAATACGGTTATTCATTTAAGTAAGAGAATAAATTGTTGTTCTGTTTACATGAATAAAACCTTATATGGTTACACACCCAATGAAAATAGTTCATTGGATCTCGATCGTAGTGATACACATAATCATAATATTGAAACCAAAAGATGCAAAGTTAATAATGATAGTGCAACTTATTTGTAGCACTGCCGTTTAGGTCATATTGGTGTAAAGCGCATGAAGAAATTCCATGCTGATGGGATTTTGGAATCACTTGATTATGAATCACTTGATGCTTGCGAACCATGCCTTTTGGGCAAGATGACTAAAACGCCGTTCTCCGGAACAATGAAGCAAGCAACAGATTTATTGGAGATCATACATACTGATGTATGTGGTCCGGTGAATATTAAGGCTTGCAGCAGGTATCATTATTTTCTGACCTTCACAGATGATTTGTGCAGATATGGGGATATCTACTTGATGAAACATAAGTCTGAAACATTTGAACAGTTCAAAGAATTTCAGAGTGAAGTGGAAAATCATTGTGACAAGAAAATAAAAGTTTCTACGATATGATCGCAGAGGTAAAATATTTGAGTTACGAGTTTGGTCTTCAATTAAAACAATGTGGAATAGTTTCACAAACTCATGCCACATGGAACACCACAGCATAATGGTGTGTCCGAACGTCATAACCGTTCTTTATTAGATATGGTGCGATCTATGATGTCTCTTACCGATCTACCACTATCGCTTTGGAGTTATGCATTAGAGACAGCTGCATTCACGTTAAATAGGGCACCATCTAAATCCGTTGAGACGACGCCTTATGAACTGTGGTTTGGCAAGAAACCAAAGTTGTCGTTTCTTAAAGTTTGGGGCTGCGATGCTTATGTGAAAAAGCTTCAACCTAATAAGCTCGAACCCAAATCGGAGAAATGTGTCTTCATAGGATATCCAAAGGAAACTGTTGGGTACACCTTCTATCACAGATCCGAAGGCAAAACATTCGTAACAAGAATGGATCCTTTCTAGAGAAGAAGTTTCTCTCGAAAGAAGTGAGTGGGAGGAAAGTAGAACTCGATGAGGTAACTGTACCTGCTCCCTTATTGGAAAGTAGTTCATCACAGAAATCTGTTCCTGTGACTACTACACCAATTAGTGAGGAAGTTAATGATGATGATCATGAAACTTCAAATTAAGTTACTACAGAACCTCGTAGGTCTTCCAGAGTAAGATCCGCACCAGAGTGGTACGGTAATCCTATTCTGGAAGTCATGCTAATAGATCATGATGAACCTACGAACTATGAAGAAGCGATGGTGAGCCCAGATTCCACGAAATGGCTTGAGGCCATAAAATCTGAGATATGATCCATGTATGAGAACAAAGTATGGACTTTGATTGACTTGCTCGATGATCAGCAAGCCATGTTAAATAAATGGATCTTCAAGAGGAAGACGGACATTGATAGTAGTGTTACTATCTACTAAGCTCGACTTGTTGCGAAATGTTTTCAACAAGTTCAAGGTGTTCAATACGATGAGATTTTCTCACTCGTATCGAAGCTTAAAGTCTGTCTGAATCATGTTAGCAATTGCCACATTTTAATGAAATCTGGCAAATGGATGTCAAAACTGCATTCCTTAATAGATTTATTAAAGAAGAGTTGTATATGATGCAACCAGAAGGTTTTGTCAATCCTAAAGGTGTTAACTAAATATGCAAGCTCCAGCGATCCATCTATGGACTGATGCAAGAATCTCGGAGTTGGAATATACGCTTTGATAAGTTGATCAAAGCATATAGTTTTATACAGACTTGCGGTGAAGCCTGTATTTACAAGAAAGTGAGTGGGAGCTCTGTAGCATTTCTGATATTATATGTGGATGACATATTACTAATTGGAAATGATATAGAATTTCTGGATAGCATAAAGGGATACTTGAATAAAAAAATTTCAATGAAAGACCTCGGCGAAGCTGCTTACATATTAGGCATTAAGATCTATAGAGATAGATCAAGACGCTTAATTGGACTTTCACAAAGCACATACCTTGACAAAATTTTGAAGAAGTTCAAAATGGATCAAGCAAAGAAAGGATTCTTGCCTGTGTTACAAGGTGTGAAGTTGAGTAAGACTCAAAGCCCGACCACGGCAGAAGATAGAAAGAGAATGAAAGTCATTCCCTATGCCTCAGTCATAGGTTCTATAAAGTATGCCATGCTGTATACCAGATCTATTGTATGCCCTACCACTGAGTTTGGCAAGGGAGTACGATAGTGATTTAGGAGTAGATCACTGGACGGCGGTCAAAATTATCCTTAGTGGAATAAGGATATGTTTCTCGATTATGGAAGTGAAAAAAGGTTCGTCGTAAAGGGTTACGCCGATGCAAGTCTCGGTCTAGATACATATTGAAAGTGGGAGCAATTACCTAGAGTATCTCCATGCAGAGCATTGTTGACATAGAAATTTGCAAAATACATGCGGATCTGAATGTGGCAGACCTGTTGACTAAGATTCTCTCACAAGAAAAACATGATCACACCTTAGTACTCCTTGGGTGTTAATCACATAGCGATGTGAACTAGATCACTGAATCTAGTAAACCCTTTGGGTTTTGGTCACATGGCGATGTGA
The DNA here is from genome assembly GCF_018294505.1 of Triticum aestivum. NCBI lineage: Eukaryota > Viridiplantae > Streptophyta > Magnoliopsida > Poales > Poaceae > Triticum > Triticum aestivum. The sequence goes on along the minus strand of NC_057798.1, from coordinate 137,721,459 downwards.
ACTATGGGTGTTAATCACATGATGATGTGAACTATTGGTGTTAAATCACATAGCGATGTGAACTAGATTATTGACTCTAGTGCAAGTGGGAGACTAAAGGAAATATGCCCTAGAGGCAATAATAAAGTTATTATTTATTTCCTTATTTCATGATAAATGTTTATTATTCATGCTAGAATTGTATTAACCAGAAACATAATACATGTGTGAATACATAGACAAACAGAGTGTCACTAGTATGCCTCTACTTGACTAGCTCGTTAATCAAAGATGGTTATGTTTCCTAACCATGAACAATGAGTTGTTATTTGATTAACGAGGTCACATCATTAGTTGAATGATCTGATTGACATGACCCATTCCATTAGCTTAGCACACGATTGTTTAGTATGTTGCTATTGCTTTCTTCATGACTTATACATGTTCCTATGACTATGAGATTATGCAACTCCCGTTTGCCAGAGGAACACTTTGGGTACTACCAAATGTCACAACGTAACTGGGTGATTATAAAGGAGTACTACAGGTGTCTCCAATGGTCGATGTTGAGTTGGCGTATTTTGAGATTAGGATTTTGTCACTCCGATTGTCGGAGAGGTATCTCTGGGCCCTCTCGGTAATACACATCACATAAGCCTTGCAAGCATTACAACTAATATGTTAGTTGTGAAATGATGTATTACGGAACGAGTAAAGAGACTTGCCGGTAACGAGATTGAACTAGGTATTAGATACCGACGATCGAATCTCGGGCAAGTAACATACCGATGACAAAGGGAACAACGTATGTTGTTATGCGGTCTGACCGATAAAGATCTTCGTAGAATATGTAGGAGCCAATATGGGCATCCAGGTCCCGCTATTGGTTATTGACCGGAGACATGTCTCGGTCATGTCTACATTGTTCTCGAACCCGTAGGGTCCGCACGCTTAAGGTTACGATGACAGTTATATTATGAGTTTATGCATTTTTGATGTACCGAAGGTTGTTCGGAGTCTCAGATGTGATCACGGACATGACGAGGAGTCTCGAAATGGTCGAGACGTAAAGATTGATATATTGGAAGCCTATGTTTGGACATCGGAAGTGTTCCGGGTGAAATCGGGATTTTACCGGGTTACCGGGAGGTTACCGGAACCCCCCGGGAGCCATATGGGCCTTCATGGGCCTTAGTGGAAAGGAGAAAGGGGCAGCCCAAGGGGGCTGCGCGCCTACCCCCTTCCCCTAGTCCTATGTGGCCGGCCACCCCTCTCCCTCTTTCCCCCATGGGAATCCTAGTTGGAATAGGATTGGGGGGGGGGGAGTCCTACTCCCGGTAGGAGTAGGACTCCTCCTGCGCCCTCCTCCTTGGCCGGCGCCCCTCTCCCCCCTTGGCTCCTTTATATACTGAGGTAGAGGCACCCCAAAGACACAAGTTGACAAGTTGATCCACGTGATCTATTCCTTAGCCGTGTGCGGTGCCCCCTGCCACCATATTCCTCGATAATACTGTAGCGGAGTTTAGGCGAAGCCCTGCTGCTGTAGTTCATCAAGATCGTCACCACGCCGTCATGCTGACGGAACTCTTCCCCGACACTTTGCTGGATCGGAGTCCGGGGATCGTCATCGAGCTGAACGTGTGCTCGAACTCGGAGGTGTCGTAGTTTCGGTGCTTGATCGGTTGGATCGAGAAGACGTACGACTACTTCCTCTACGTCGTGTCATCGCTTCCGCAGTCGGTCTGCGTTGGGTACGTAGACAATACTCTCCCCTCGTTGCTATGCATCACATGATCTTGCGTGTGCGTAGGAAATTTTTTGAAATTACTACGAAACCCAACAGCCGGCAAGGCATGTAACCCTTTGTACAAAGCCAAGCGCAGACCCTGAGCATAAATAAATGAAGCAAAGTTATAGCATGCATGCTAGGTTGAGTCTCTTCCTTGGTTAGGGTTGATAGTGCTTGGCGGTGGCTAACCCCTAGCTTAGAGGTCAAGTGTGCATCTCTGTCCTTCCTTGTCTTTTTTGGTTCGCAGGGCACGTAAGTATTCTTGCCGAGCTATTCTGGAGAGAAAAGAATGGACCGGTGCCCGGGCCCCGGCAAGCCGGAATTGCCGGGAGCTGCAAGAATGAGGTTCTCTCCGCGGCAAGCCAAGGTCGCCGGGGGCTCTGGATCCAGATAAGTCCTTTATCACCTATCATGCATTTCGTTATGGACTGGGACACGTGAAACCCCGTCCTATCTCTGAGCTACCATGCTCCCTCTTTTTGACACCCAAGGATTATCTCCTGGGTCTGGATCTGGTCGTAGCCGCGGCAGCAGAGGAGGGGAACGAGGGGCCTAAGCCCAACTCCTCCCTGCCCCTGCCAAGAGCGTGGGGAAGATCCAGCGAGGTGGGGAGACGGCAAGGCCTGTTGCCGAGAAAAAAATGTTCGTCTTGAAAGATGACAAGGATTCACCCCTTGCCGTGGGTTTCTCCCGCGAACGTAATCCCGGCGAACGTCCCTTTTTCATTAAAAAACATCTCGTACAGGTACAGTTCATACGAAATGAAAAACATGAACAAGGGGATTACAAGTTCTAAAGCTAACAAAGGCCCGAAGGCTTACAAAACTAAAAAGATATAAGGTGCCCGTAATCCCTTTCTTGTCCCTCTCCTCAGGAAATGGAACAAGAAAGCAGAAGGGCAAAAGGGGCGCCTAGGCGAGCTACGAGTGGCAGAAGACACCAAGAGGACATCTCGGTGATCGTCCGAGGGCTGGATGGTGATGGCGACGCCGGAGGCGGAGCTCAAAGACGAGGCGGCAGGACGCCAGCGCGCGACGAAGGCATCAGTGCCCGCATAGTCCGACTTAACGGCCTTGCCGATCGTCCTCTTCCTCTTTCGCAGCCTCCCTATGTGAGCCGCCCAAGGAGGCAACCCCGACAAGTTCAAGGAGCCGGCGACACAGATGATGGGGCCGCCGGTGCCGCTCGGAGCGATGCCCGACACCTAGTCGGACCCGTCATCCTGCCACCCGCTGCCCTCGTCATCGCTGCCATTGTCTTCCTCGCCACTCTCGCTTAAGGATGACTCTTCATCGTCGGAGGAGCTCTCTACAAAGCACCTCACGCGGGTCCCGAAGTGCCGAAGATCTTGTCGGATAGGAGACCGCCCTCCATTAGTTTGAAATGGAGAGCGAGCCCGTCCGTCAAGCTGTGGAGGCGAGCGAAGGTCTTCCACCCTCGGTGAAGATACATGACGTGGGGGGCGGGGAACTCGACATCGACACATGTGCCGCTGTTCCCGCAACCCCTCATGTGCAGCCGCAGTGCCTGCGGAGGATCCAGCTCTATCTCCTGTGCAAACAGGGTCGGAAGGCGAAGACAACGGCATGGCGGATGGCGCAGGCTGACGAAGAATTCATAGGGATTGTCCCCAGCATGGCCCTCCATCAGAGGAAGGGCTGATGGAGGGGGCGAGGCGGATCTACCGCCTCGTCCTCCTCTCCCCCGGGCTCCATGGCGGCCTCGACCTCGCCCCCTCCCCTCCTTCTAGCGGCCGGCTCTGCCGCTACAAGTTCCTGGGAAGGAGTGATGCGCTGTCTGGCCGAAACCCTTGCCGCCATTTATGAAGCATCGCCACGCCCCCTCGCCATGGCAGAAGAAGAAAGGAAGCAGGAATAGGGAGAGGCAGATGGTGAAAGGACTGAGAGGCACCGTCCCTCTTGCTTCCCTCTTTATAAGAGGATGGGGGCGAGGTTCGGCCGCCCCCTCCTGGCCAATCAGGCCTCTTGGAGTAACAGCGAGCGGGGCCGTCGACCGCCCTCCCCACTCCATTGAAGGCGCGAGGGAATCAACCCGCACGCGGGCGATTACCCACGACCCTTGCGCCTGTCATTCACCCTGCATGCAGTGAAAGTGGCAGAAGTGGCGGGCGCAATGGGACGCGTGGAACGACGGTTCCCGAGTGAAGGCAGTAAATGGGGGGGGCGGCCCTGTGGTCTCAAAGAGACACGCAAGCCGCCTCTCTTTACTGTCCAGCACAAGGTGACGCCAGCATCCCCACGTCATGCGCGCACACTCCCCCACGTCGCGCGCTAAATGTGGGTTGTGGGGAAGCGTAGCGGGTGGAACAGTGGCCGCGTTAAAATCCGCCTCAACTGCCTGCGCACCGTTCTGGGCCTGGCCCAACAACGTGCTGCGCCTATGTGTGACCCAGGCTCGGGGGCTCCTATCGCTGTACAAAATTAGGGGCCCAACTTTTGACCCCTTTACTTGTGCGCGGGCAGTCAGAGCCGCCTACCACGACCACACATGAGTAGGGTAAGAGAGGCAAGCCAGAGAGAAGCCAAAGCCATAGGAACAACAAAGCAAACAACAAAGGACCAAGATCACAAAGGTCGCACGGGCAATGCAGGTTGCCCCGGCAAGGACCCTTGCCGAGGGCAGCCTCAACAGCCTTGGCAAGATCCTTGCCGGGGGCAGCTTGTCCACACCAACTGAACGAGTCACCTTTGAGCCCACCAACGCTAAGCAGACGTGTTGGGACAGGGTTCGGGAGGCACCTCCGTGGTGGCATGCAGATCTTTGTGAAGACAAGGAGCAATCAAGATCAAAAGAGGATAGGAAGGCAACCATCCTCACCAAAGAAACCCATCGGGCCCCCCCGGGAATATCCTTGCCGGGGAAGCTAGCGCGCCACGGCAAGGCCCTTGCCAGGCCACCCGGCAAGACCATCGCCAAGCGCACCGGCAAGGCCACTGCCAGGCCTGCACCAGCCAAGTTCCTACCGCCGTTCGTACGCGGCCGCCGACCCAACCAGGTGGACAGGCACCTGCATGGCAGCATGCAAACCTTCGTGGAGGCTCCATCACCGCGCCACCTCAGGTGCCTGTCTGCCTACATGGCACTGCATGCGTTGCTGGCCGGGGCGCATGTCAAAGCCAGGAGGGGCGGCGACGGACGGGACGGGCCTCACCCCTGTCCCCAATAAAGTGAAGGAGACCTAAGCCTCGCATTTAATGCGTCTTTTCCTGTAATGCTAGCGATAACCTCGCAGCGTTGTAGCACTTTCCACCTCCTGTGTGCCACTGTGGCAGCCCCTTTCGCCTATAAAAGGAGGCCCATGGCATATTGAGAAGGGATTCAACTCTTTTGAACCCCGCAGCAACCAGAGCTAGTTCAAGAGCTCAAGAACACTAATACAACCACCAAAGAAGGATCGTGGGGTTTTACGCATCTTTGCGGCACGAACCTGGGTAAATCCCCTTTGTGCTATCCACTAGTCCCGCTCTTCTCACGATCCCGCGCCCCGCAACCTTAGAAGGGATTCCAGTGATCCCATAGGTGTCGTTTCCCACCGACAGATATGCATTACAAAATCTTAGATTCATCTATTCAACCAACACAAAGTACTTCAAAGAGTGCCCCAAAGTTTCTACCAGAGAGTCAAGACTAAAACGTGTGCCAACCCCTATGCATAAGTTCACAAGGTCACAGAACCCGCAAGTTGATCACCAAAACGTACATCAAGTTGATCACGTCATTATCCCATTGTCACCACAAATAAGCGCATGCAAGACATACATCAAGTGTTCTCAAATCCTTAAAGACTCAATCCGATAAGATAACTTCAAACGGAAAACTCAATCAATTACAAGAGAGTAGAGGGGGAGAAACATCATAAGATCCAACTATAATAGCAAAGGTCGTGATACATCAAGATCGTGCCGAATCAAGAACACGAGAGAGAAAGATCAAACACATAGCTACTGGTACATACCCTCAGCCCCGAGGGTGAACTACTCCCTCCTCATCATGGAGAGCACCGGGATGATGAAGATGGCCATCGGGGATGGATTCCCCCTCTGGTAGGGTGCCGGAATGGGCTCCCGAGAGGTTTTTGGTGGCTATAGAGGCTTGCGGCGACGGAACTCCCGATCTATGGTGCTCCTAGAGGTTTTTAGGGTATATGGATATATATAGGTGAAAGAAGTCGGTCAGGGGAGCCACGAGGGGCCCACGAGGGTGGGGGCGCGCCTAGGGGGGTAGGGTACGCCTCCCTGCCTCGTGGCCACCTAGAAGCTTCCCCGACGTCTACTCCAAGTCTCCTAGATTGCTTCCGTTCCAAAAGTAACTCTCCCGAGGGTTTCATTCCGTTTGGACTCCATTTGATATTCCTTTTCTTCGAACCACTGAAATAGGTAAGAAAACAACAATTTGGGCTGGGCCTCCGGTTAATAGGTTAGTCCCAAAAATAATATAAAAGTGTATAATAAAGCCCACAAACATCCAAAATGGGTAATATAATAGCATGGAACAATAAAAGAATTATAGATATGTTGGAGACGTATCACGTGTATGGGGGTGCGAGTTATCCAACCTTCTAACCTCTCGAACCCCTTCTACCGTTGCCATGGGCCTCCTTTGATAGGTTAAGGGGTCACCACAGTGGCAAATCAGTCATTAGACACTAATAAGATAGCAAATAGTGCTATCATACCTAACTCTGCCGGCTGACTGTGCGAAATAAATGTGCCGCTCAACGTCGCATCATTGGTTGCCCGACAAGGCTTGCCGGGCTATCTTGCTAGCTCGACGCCTGCTCATCTGACACGTCGCATGACATGTGTCATCTGTGGGTTTTCTAGTAGAAAGGGGATGACCTGTGGCGAATGGCTACCACTTAATCACTCTGCGGCTTGACACCACACTAATCGACGATGTGAGTTGTGGTGGAGTGGTTGGTGAGGTGGTTTAGCCTCCGCAAGTCTCGCCAGGTGATACGTCTCCAACATATCTACAATTTTTGATTGTTCCATGCTATTATATTATCTGTTTTGGATATTTTATATGCATTAATATGCAATTTTATATTATTTTTGGAACTAACCTATTAACCGAGAGCCTAGTGCCAGTTTCTGTTTTTACCTGTTTTAGAGTTTCGCAGAAAAGGAATACAAAATGGAGTCCAAACGGAATGAAACTTTCGCGATGATCTTTCTTCGACCAGAAGCAAACCAAGAGACTTGGAGATGAAGTCGGAGACGCAACAAGGTGGCCACGAGGGTGGAGGGCGCGCCCAGGGGGGGTAGGTCGCGCCCCCTGCTTTCTGGGCCCCTCGTGGGTCTCCTGACCTAGTTTCTTTGCCTATATATACTCTTATACCTAGAAAACATCCAGTGTAGTCAGGAAACCACTTTTCCACCACCGCAACTTTCTATACCCGTGAGATCCCATCTAGGGACCTTTTCTGGTGTCCTGCCGGAGGGGGATTCGATCACGGAGGGCTTCTACATCAACACCATTACCCTTCCGATGAAGCGTGAGTAGTTTACCACAGACCTACGGGTCCATAGCTAGTAGCTAGATGGCTTCTTCTATCTCTTTGATTCTCAATACCATGTTCTCCTTGATGTTCTTGGAGACCTATTCGATGTAATATTCTTCTGCGGTATGTTTGCCGAGATCCGATGAATTGTGGATTTATGTTCAGATTATCTATGAATATTATTTGGTCTTCTCCGAATTCTTATATGCATGATTTGATATCTTTTGCAAGTCTCTTCGAATTATCGGTTTAATTTGGCCTACTAGATTGGTTTTTCTTGCAATGGGAGAAGTGCTTATGTTTGGGTTCAATCTTGCGGTGTCCTTTCCCAGTGACAGTAGGGGCAGCAAGGCATGTATTGTATTGTTGCCATCGAGGATAAAAAGATGGGGTTTTCATCATATTGCTTGAGTTAAATCCTCTACATCATATCATCTTACTTAATGCGTTACTCCGTTCTTTATGAACTTAATACTCTAGATGCATGCTGGATAGCGGTCGATGCGTGGAGTAATAGTAGTAGATGTAGAATCGTTTCGGTCTACTTCACACGGACGTGATGCCTATGTTCATGATCATTGCCTTAGATATTGTCATAACTATATGCGCTCTTCTATCAATTGCTCGGCAGTAATTTGTTCACCCACCGTAATATTTGCTATCTTGAGAGAAGCCACTAGTGAAACCTATGACCCCTGGATCTCTTTTCCATTATATTGAATCTCTTTTACATCATACTTGTTTCTGGTCTACTATTTTGCAATCTTTTACTTACAAATCTATGAACCAAAAATATTTACTTTACCGTTATCTATCTCTATTAGATCTCACTTTTGCAAGTAACCGTGAAGGGATTGACAACCCCTTTATCGCGTTTGGTGCAAGTTGTTGATTGTTTGTGCAGGTATTCGGTGACTTGTGCGTTGTCTCCTACTGGATTGATAACTTGGTTCTCAAATTGAGGGAAATACTTACTCTACTTTGCTGCATCACCCTTTCCTCTTCAAGGAAAAAACCAACGCAAGCTCAAGAGGTAGCAGGAAGGATTTCTGGTGCCGTTGCCGGGGAGATCTACATCAAGTCAAGCCATACCAAGTACCCATCATAAACTCTTCTCTCTTGCAATACATTATCCGCCATTCGTCTCTCGATTTCATCTCCCCCACCTCTAAAACGATTTTCGAAAACCTTTGCCTTTTCTTCGCCCCTCTTCCGTTCGTCTTCTTTCTGTTGCTTGTTTGCTGGATTGGTTTTTTGCCATCATGTCTAAAACTGGGGAGGTTATCATTGAAAATCTTGAGGAAACACTCGAATCTGTTCTTTGAATCATGAAACTAAAACTCCTGCTACTTACAAAACAAAAATCTTTCGTGTGTGGGACGACAATATTATTGGAAAAAGCGTTATCCAACAATTCTTTGACTGCACAGGATCCATGCCTATTAATAAAAAGTCTATTATTCTTGAGACCAAGCACTATTCAGATGCCATTGTTATGCTTGGTGAAAAATTGGAAAGAAAATTTGTGCATATTCATCCTGCGTTGCAAAAGGTGTTTTATGAACTTCCCAATATTAATCACCCAATAGCTAAAAAGATTGCCACCATTATCCTTATGCGTGAATTTGATTTTACAATACAAGAAGCTAGGGATATTTTTGCTTTATATAAAAAGGATTTTGAACACCCTCCGATTATAGATATTCTCTACGATAAAGAAACCTTGTGTAGTTTGGAAACTAGAGATTATCAATCTTACAGTGAAAATCTTAGGAAGAGAGTTCCCTATTCAGAAATCCCTCAATCTTTGTACCTTGAGGATTTTGAGGAGTTTGATTGGATTACTAAAGGAATTTTATGTAGGATTCAATAGGGATTGGTTGAATAAAATGATGAAGGAACCCGTTAGAAATGAACTACGCATTTTATATGATGATATATACGGTGATGATCCTGACTATGGGGTGATATAGTCGCATACATGCTGCCTAAGGCAAAAGTGCGACTTATATGGAAACACAAACAGATAAGAACAAGCAACACTCAACATGGTTTCATTTGAACCATCATATGGACTCGACTGCGCATAGGGGGTACACGACTCATCCTACCCTAGGGTTCCTCGGATTCAGTAGTCGTGCTTGGTTCATCACTTTGAGAGAAAAGCGTTTGGTCTTCAGCTTCTAGGTTCTCCTGGGTGCCAATGGACATGCGATAGTCGGCTGCTTGTTGGGACACATCCTATTAATATGCCCGAGTTCACCACACCCGTGACATGTGATGGAAACGAAAGGGTTGCTATTAAGTCTTGGGTATTGTTGTCGGGGGCCTGACGATGATCCTCTACGAGGTGGATATGGAAATCCATTCCTATGCCTTCTGCGTGGGGTTTGGTTGCGAGCTTTCTGAAGTTCCTTGATTTGCTGCTCCTGATTAGAAATGTGGGCTTCTAGGGTAGTGATTTGTTGTTCTTGCTCAACCACCTTCTTCTTCTTGAGGCAGTGGAGGTGTAGAAGTGAAGGGAGATCTTGGCGAGCCTTGAGAAATGCTTCGGTAAGGTGGTGTAGAAGGTAGTCTCCTGCGTTGACAAAACGGATCTAGTACTTGAGGGTTGGATCCTCCTCTTCTGGGGAAATCATCACTTGAGTCGGAGCTCCAAATCCACTCTTTCTAGGTAGGTAGCGGGTGGCATGTTCTTCTTTCATTTCTTGAAGGAGGTCTCAAAGACGGAGGAGTCCTTCGTATGCCACTTGCTGAATGGCTAGGTCTCTTGTTGGCATGGGTGGTCCAATGAAGAACCACCCCTGAGGTGAGGTCTTGGCAGGCACAAAAACATTGGCGTAGAACTCCTTCTCAAACACATCATTTTCCAGTTCGTGCAGGGTGTACATGGGAAGCAAGGGATAGTGGCATTGTTGGAGGCAATCTCTTAGGAGCGATGGAAATCCTGCCGTAAGGAGTCTCAAGGGGGCGAGGACCATCTATAAAAGTTGAATAGGAGGGGTCAATACTGAAAATATCCCTTAGTTTTGGGAAATCTCAGAAAAGAGGCGAGGTATAGATGGTTTTGAAATTTTGTTTTATCCTAACTAACGACCATGCTAACTAAGGCATCCTACACTAAGGATGGCTCTGATACCAGCTCTGTGGGGACCCCGACTCATAAGTCGAGATCTCCGAATGCACGTGTACAGTGATCCCAGAGATCAATGCTCACTGAACACACAGAAGTTGAATAACAAGAGTCTTACATCCATACATACCGTCTTACACAAATTATGACCATTATGGTCAAGTCTTGCATTGATAAAGCCTTAAGGGCTGAACATCAAATGAAACATAAGCAACGGAAATCTTCGTCGATTAAGTAGAACCCATGCCATCTGCCTTAACCCTATAGGCATTCTGACTGGGAAACATCCTAGTTCGCATGCTCGTCTCAAAAGAACTCTTCTTCAAACTCCTGCTCTTCCATGCCTAGCCAATTAAATAACCAGTGGCAAGCCAATGAGTACTTTGAATGTACTCGCAAGCAACCTGTGATTTGGTTCAAAGTAACAATGCAAGACATAGGTGATTTTTTGCAGAAAGCTACTTTTGTTGTGCCATGACATGTTCAACAACTGGTAAATCATGCATCATATGAATTCAAGTAACCATAGGGACTGGTTACAGATATCAACATAAAGGGAGTGGGCTTCAACCCAACTCAATCATGCCAAGTCCTTTGACTTGACCCAAGTAGTTCTTCCCACTTAACCAAGCACACACACTGGTTTGTAAACAAGTGGACGTAGCCCAAGAGCGGTTACCCAACTGTCCTTGACCATGGACACGGCTATTCGAATAGTTTTACACTCTGCAGAGGTTGCACACTTTACCCACAAGATCCGGGGAACTTCCGTGTCATCCACGACCCGCGGTACCTCAAGTACCCAGGGTAAGCACCCGATCACTATCTTTCCCTAGATGACACTAACAAGGAGTCCACTCGTTGTTCCGTATCCTTACGATGTACATCATACGTGACTCACTCGAGATCGTAACATCTGAGAGGGGACACAACGGTGTATCCACTGCCCTGTGAAAATAGTCATGGCCGCCCTACCTGGCACGACCCCGTCCTAAGAAAGGGCTCCAAGCTAGTATCGGCCTAGGTAATCAATAATGCCCTTTCCCATATAAGGGTAGAGTGGTTGCGCATGTAAGGCTGGTATAACGATCGCAACTTAAACCAATCCGATTTGAAAACAACACACTCACTTGCCTCGGTACACCACTTTGTCACCAAGTGGTTACCCAACTCATTATCTCCCTCGGGCATAAGTGGAACCTGACGGGGTTTTCAAAAAGTCTTTTTGAAAATACTTTGTCCCCATGACCGTGCATATTCCCGTCCCCTTTTGCATAGCAACTACTTTAGCATCCTAACTACTCCCACCGGCATAACCCTCATAAGAAGGTAGGGTCATGCACAATGCAAGTATCAACGAGGAAGTAATGGTAACAGAGGTAAACCACCCAAAGTGGTCACCCCATCATCATTACTCCGATGCAAGCAATAAAAGTGCTATACGACATGCATAAAAAGGGTTTCTCAAACATGGTCAAAGGGCTGCTTGCCTGGCTCAGCAAAGTCTTCGGGTCTTGAAAGTCTTCTGATCCAATCTCTTTTGCCAACAACGCAATCTATCATCGCAAAATACCAACGAGAAAAATAAGGCAATAGAAAAGCAGAAATATCAAAGTGCTCAGAAAAATGTCAACTTATTTTTTTTAAATACTAGGGAGAAAACTAAGAAGGGGAAAATTCCTAGTTATGGATTTGGAGTTGTAGAATAGGAAAAATGGTTTTTCATAGGGGAATATAAATGCTCAAATTTAAATTTAAATTTAAACAATGCAGAAAAGTTTGGTGGATATTTAGGAAAGTTATACCATTAAATAGGTGGGATTTTTAGAAGATTTTAGGAGTTGGAAACATTTAATTTGGATAAATATTTAAATCTGTGGAATTTTTGAAAACTTCACAGAAAAAGAAAAAGAAAAGTGGCACTGTGCCACTGGGCCAGAAAGGCTACAGTGCAGTAGGCCCAGGGGGAAACCAGCCCGCGCGAGGCCGCCACGTCGAAGGCGTAAAGGCAAAATACGCCTTCAGCCGACAGGCAAACCGGTGCACGCGCGTGCGTTTTTAAACCTGTCGGGTGGGTCCCACCCGTCAGGGCATGTGGCTGACGGACAGGGCCCTTGGCCGCCATCGTCTACCTCCATCCAGAGCCGTCGGTGAGCTCTCCACCGGTGATATAGACCACGACTGGAGATGGTGGAGGTACCGTTGGACTCGGGAGGGTGTCGCCGTCCTGGTGGGTGAGGAGTTCGCTACCGGGGTGGCCTGGCTCACCGGCGATGAGGTGGCTGGGCGACAGCGCATCGGGAGGTGGATGAATAGCTCCGACCGGCCTGTAATTTATGCGGGAAAGAGAGGGGAATCAATCAGTAGGGCCGTGCGGTTCTAGATCGAGTGAGAGCGGTGGCGGAGAAGGCATGTACCTCTGGATCGACGGCGACCCGAGGCGGCGGAGCTCCGGCCGATCCCGAGCACAGAAGCCCCTTGAGGATGTTTGGGTGGAGCAGGAATGTTTTTGGGCATGTGAGGAGGAGGCGGATGCCACTGGAGCGGCCTGGGGCGGCTTATATAGTCGGGTACCGGTCCACCGTGGACTCGTGCACCGGCGATTTTACGGGCGAGGTCAGAGTCCGTGAGGGCACTCGTGAGCGAGTCTAGACCGTGTGTGGATCAGGTCCACGTCCAGAGGAGGGAAGAGAAGGAGCGAGGAAGGCTCTAGAGAGCTCGCGCGTGTGAGGCCGTGCATTGGAGCTTGCGGGCGGCCGGCGCCCGTGCGAGTGAGGCCACAGGAGGGAGAAGGAGGAGGGGGACCAGGCTATGGCATGCCGTGGACGTCGAGGCGCATCGGCTGGCGTGAGGGGGAGAGCCAAGGTGGCCGGAGGTGGTTGGCAGGGGGCGGCTACAATGCGGGAGCGCACTGTAGCACGCTCTAGAGCACCCAAATGGCCGACATGGCCATTTTCTACGCAATGTGGGCGCGGCTAAAGGTGTCTGGTAGCTCTAGGGGGAAGTAAAGAAGAGGGGAGGGGCATTGGATGCCCTGGGGAACCAGTAGGAGAGGAGTGGGGTTGAGGGGGAGGGGGAAAGGGGCTGTCCAGAGGGGTAAATGAGGTGGTTTCACCCCTCAATCATTGAGCTGAGATGCAGCCATTGTTACTGGAGGTAGAGGAGGACTTGGTGGGGTTGTGGTAAAAAGTTTAGCCCATGGGGATTAGTGGAAGAGGTCAAAGTGATGTTTTTGGAAAATTGGCAGAAGGTGTTTGTTGTTGATTTGGGAAAGAAGATGAACTCCTCTTGTCATAAGGATTGACAGGGTTAAATGGCATGAAAAAAATAAGGGGTTCGAACAAGATTGAGTTCATTTGGGCAAAGTTGCCAATGCAACTTTTGTAAACCCTAGAAATCAACAGAAATGAGTTTTCCAAGATCTAGACATGCAAAACTACTCTCCTTGATTCACCACTTGGTGTAGTGTCATCATTTAGGGTTTATAATATGCCCACAAAGGTTGAGAGCAAAAGGAGAAAGTTGACAATGTAAAGTTGTTCAAATCTGATTCTGGACAAAGAGGGTTTTGAGGCACTTTGATCAAGATATCATTTTCTCCAACTTGTGACATTTGGTCTAGATACATAATTAGACCATTTGAGCATGTGCACCAAGTTTGAGAACATTTGGACATGTTTGGCAATGTAGAGTTGCTCAAACTTGGAAAAGGGTAGAAATGGTTTTGAGAGGGTTTCATGGGGTTATACTATTCTCCATGACATGAGACTTGGCAAGATCATCAAATATGTCATATGTTACATGCTAGAATTTTCTTGGAATTTTTAGAGAATATTTCCTTTGTAAATATTTCAAAAGCTTGAAATATCCAGGAAGGGTTTTTGAGGGATTTGACCAATATTTTGAACATGACAATGTGTTGAAACTCATATATATGGACAACATATCTCCACTGAGTTTTCCTAAATTTTCCCAAGTATTTTTAAAACATTAAAATAATTTTAACCCATTAAATACCATTTCTGGCCTAAAGAAAAAGCCTTTAAATAAAATAAGAAAATAACTTTTAAAATTATATTTTTGTGGTTTTTGGGAATCCTATACCTAATAGGAGTCAAACATACTCTTTGAAAGATTTTTTATACCCCAAATAAAGTATTTGTAGTGCAACCTCAATTCAGGGGTTTTTGAAAAACTAAATTTAGAAAATAGTTTTTGGCCAAATTATTTTTATAAGAAAATTCTATATTGCACTATACACATGGCATGATCATTGGGCAGAAGTTTTGGATCAAGGAGAAGGAGTATAAGAGTTGGAGGATTTATTTGATTTTTAGAGCACTTGCAAACAACAGACAAAATCCAATCAAGGCAAAGTCCAAAACACTCAAAAGTTTTTTGTCAAACCACATTTTATCATTATTTATCACCTTAAGTGTTGTGCCATGAAAATCAGGGTGTGACAGTGCCTCGGTGTGCTCCTCAGTACGGAGGGAGCGCTCCGTATTCCTATTGACTGTTATGACACCGTGGGGTCCGGGCATTTTGAGCTTGAGGTAGGCATAGTGTGGTACCGCATTGAATCGAGCAAATGCGGTTCGTCCGAGCAGTGCGTGATAACCACTATGGAAGGGGACGATGTCGAAGATCAACTCTTCGCTTCGGAAATTATCCGGTGATCCGAAGACCACTTCCAGTGTGATTGAGCCTGTGCAACAAGCCTCTACACCTGGTATGACACCTTTGAAGGTGGTTTTGGTAGGATTGATCCTTGCGGGGTCGATGCCCATTTTGCGCACTGTGTCTTGATACAGCAGGTTCAGGCTGCTGCCACCGTCCATAAGGACTCGTGTGAGGTGGAATCCATCGATGATGGGATCAAGGACCAGTGCGGCTGAACCGCCATGACGAATACTGGTCGGATGGTCTCTGCAGTCGAAGGTGATCAGATAGGAGGACCATGGATTGAATTTTGGGGCGACTGGCTCCATTGCGTAGATGTCCCTTAGTGCGTGCTTCCTTTCCCTTTTGGGGATATGGGTGGCGTATATCATATTCACCGTTTTGACTTGCGGAGGAAATTTCTTCTGCCCCCCTGTGTTCGGTGGCCGGGTCTCCTCGTCGTCATTGTTGTGCATCCCCTTTTCCTTATTTTCGGCATTTAACTTGCCGGCTTGTTTGAACACCCAACACTCTCTGTTGGTGTGGTTAGCTGGTTTATCAGGGGTGCCATGGATTTGACATGGACGATAAAGGGTGCGGTCCAAACTGGACGGACCTGAATTGTTTCTTTTAAATGGCTTCTTCCGCTGACCAGAATTGGAGCCACTGAATCCGGCATTGATGGTTATGTCTTCGGCGTTATCGCTATTATTTCGACGCTTGAATCTTTTGCGTCGGGGTTTGCCGTTGTTGTCTCTGGTGTCTGAAGCACCAGGCTTTCCTGATGTGCTGCTGCTACGGGATAACCAGCTATCCTCGCCCACGCAAAAGCGGGTCCTAAGTGTGGTAAGGGATGCAATGGATTTCGGCTTCTCTTGGCCGAGGTGTCAGGCTATCCACTCGTCACGGATGTTTTTCTTAAAGGCCGGTAGGGCTTCGGCATCCAGACAGTCGACAATTCGGTTCTTTTTAGTTAAGAACCGAGTCCAGAATTTCCTGGTTGACTCTCGTGGCTGTTGGTTTATATGACTTAAGTCATCCGCGTCCGATGGTCGTACATAAGTGCCCTGAAAGTTGTCGAGAAATGCATCTTCCAGGTTATCCCAACTGCCAATGGAGTTTTCTGGCAGATTGTTTAACCAGTGTCGAGCTGGTCCCTTGAGTTTTAGTTGGAGGTACTTGATGGCATGAAGTTCATCACCGCGGGCCATGTGAATATGGAGAAGGAAGTCTTCAATCCAGACCGCGGGATCTGTTGTTCCATCATATGGTTCAATGTTCACGGGTTTAAACCCTTCCAGGAATTCATGTTCCATTACTTCATTCGTGAAGCATAGGGGGTGTGCGGTGCCTCTGTGTCGAGCCACCTCGCGACGTAGTTCAGATGTAGTTGTTCTGCTGTATTCGGCCCTGGTGGCTTTGTATGTAGTGTATCCGGCGTGACGATCATCGTCGCGTGTTGAGGCGCACCCCGTGATCCGTAGATCGATCTTGGTTGTCCTGCTTTGTCCTCCAACTCGTACCACAGGTCATGTTTGTATCCCCGAGCCTTTGTGTTTCTATTTGTTTGGAGACAGGGTGCGGGCTAATACGCCGCTTTGTCCCGGCCACGAGGTGGTCGGTCAGCCGCATCATGCACTGGTAGTACGGGCTCTAACGCCTCGTCCTCGAATTAGGGTAGTAACCTGCATCTGGGGTAACATTTAGTTGGCCGCTCAAGTCCGTATTCCTCGGCCACCGGGACTTCAGTCCATCTACCAGCTAGCAGATCTTGATTAGCTTGAAGCTGCTGCTGCTTCTTCTTCAGGCTTTTCACAGTGGCTATAAGCCGTCGCTTGAAGCGTTACTGCTCGGCGGGATCCTCAAGCATGGTAAATTCGTCGTAGCCTAGGATCACCTCATCCTCGGAGGGGGGCATGTAGTTGTCCTCCATCGAGTTTTCATTTGTGGCCTATTCATCAGGGTTGGCTTGCCCGTCCTCCCGCCCGGCCCGTTCGAATCCTGGCTTGGTGGGGTCGTCTTAATTATCTTCGGCATTGTTCGGAGTGCTATTGTCTCTTGTGCCGATATTGCTGTTTGTACCATGGTGTGGTTTAGAGCGGCGCCACTGACATCGGTGCTTCGGCTGCTTCTCGGGAGGTTTGTCCTCACCTGTATCCTTTTTGTCCTCGCCATTACCTTCTTTGGGGGTATCCACCATGTAAATGTCGTATGACGAGGTGGCTGTCCAGTGCCCTGTGGGCAGTGGTTCCTCTTCTTCTCCCGCATCGTTGTCCATACCGTCGATGTCTTCGGAGTCAAAGTCAAGCATGTCGGTCAAGTCATCGACTGTGGCTATCAAGTGGGTGGTGGGTGTGCAGCGAAGTTCTTCATCGTCCGTTTCCCACTCAAGCCAGACATGTTCGGCGAAGAATCTCCTGATAAGGAGAGAGATCTTAATGAATTTAACACGTCGCCCAAGGGCGAGTGTTGAAAGATGTCTGCGGAGGTAAACTCCAAGATCGGCGCCCAATCAGATTCGACGGGCGCGGACACACGCGGTTCGGAACCTATATCCGGAGACGAGTCCGAGGGTCCAATGGCACATGACTCGCTAGTGGTTGAATCTGTGTTTGGCTCAAACGTCATAGAGTATGCTACTTCCGTGGTGGGGTCCAGCCCCCCGTCCACGGACGGTGCAATCTGTTCTGGATCTAGGGCCAGGACAATCACCGTCGTTGTCTCCTGAGCATAGTCCGATGAAAGACTTAAGTCATGTTCATCATGGCTACAGGGGGCGGTTGTCGTGGGTTCGAATCCATCAAAGATCAAGTCTCCGCGGATGTTGGCGATGTAATTCAGACTTCCAAACCTGACCTGGTGGCCAGGGGCGTAGCTATCGAACTGCTCCAGATGGCCAAGCGAGTTGGCCCACAGTACGAAGTCGCCGAACACGAAGATCTATCCGGGGAGAAAAGTCTCGCCTTGGATTGCATCATTGTAGATGATTGGGGGAGCCATCAAGCCTTTCGATGACGACACAGTGGAACTCTCAATGAAAGCACCAATGTCGGTGTCAAAACCGGCGGATCTCGGGTAGGGGGTCCCGAACTGTGCGTCTAAGGCTAATGGTAATTGGAGGCGGGGGACACGATGTTTACGCAGGTTCAGGCCCTCTCTATGGAGGTAATACCCTACTTCCTACTTGATTGATCTTGATGATATGATTATTACAAGAGTTGATCTACCATGAGATCGAGGAGGCTAACCCTAGAAGCTAGCCTATGATTATGATTTCTTGTTCCTGTCCTAGAGACCAAACCCTCCGGTTTATATAGACAACGGAGGGAGCTAGGGTTACACAGAGTCGGTTACAGAGAAGGAAATCTACATATCCGAATCGCCAAGCTTGCCTTCCACGCAGAGGAGAGTCCCATCCGGACACGGGGCATAGTCTTCTATCTTGTATCTTCATAGTCCAACAGTCCGACAAGTATATAGTCCGGCTGTCCGAGGACCCCTTAATCCAGGACTCCCTCACCTACCTTTCAGATAAGTGTGAACAATGCCAACTTCTCACTGAGTCATTTATGAAAGGATTTACACTTTCCCCTCATGATTCTAGGGTGTCTTTTAAGCTTTATGATAATCCATTTACCATCTCTTTGGAGAATTTTGCTTACCATTGCAAACTGCCATTTTGGGGTTCGCTTGATGAACCACCGAAGGCTGGGTACGAGTCTTTCTTGACTAGCCTTTGTTACGGTGAAAATAGGGGAGTAAGACAAGGAAGAATAAAGAGCATTCACTTTCCCACAATTTAGTATCTTGCATTATTTAAGGGGAAATGCATAGTAGGCAAGCAGGACTGTAGCATACTTTGTGCGCCAGACTTGAGCCTCATTCACGCCGCTCTCATTGGTTAAAGGAATTATAACTTTGGAGCTATTGTTGCATGTAGACTTCAGAATAAATCTAACAGTGGCTGGTTCTATGGGAAAATTTATGCCACACGTTTGGCACGAGAGCTGGGTGTTTCACCTTTGCCCTTTGATCCTATCATACCCACGCAGTATTTAGATTTTGAGGCTTTAAAAAGCCATAAGATCCTCAAAGGAAAAATTCATGATTTGACGAATAATTTGTTGTTCAACCAAACTTCTCTTATGCACACATATGTGCCTGCGCCTGCTCTTTTTGATTATCACAGCAAGAGGAGATATTTTGTTCTTGAGAGCGAGGCCCGAGCTCATAACGTAACAGTGGTGGCAGCACGGCATGCTGAGGCATCCGCACCAAGAGCCTCTGTGAGCTACCACGCAGACTACTACCCTCCAAGCTATTGATCGATTACCAACTTAGGACAAAAGCCTAAGCTTGGGGGAGTACGTGTTTCCACCGACCTTACATTCATGTCCACATATTTCATTAGTAGGTGTTCACACTTTTTCATTGTATCATCCATGCTTAGATTTATTTTCTTGCCTTCTTCTTGTGTGTTTGAAAAACTTTAGAAAAACAAAGAAAGTTAGTTGTAGTAATTTACTTTCTATGCATGCTTAGTAGTAGTATTAAAAAGAAAATCCAAAAAGATTTCGTTGTTCTTCTTTTGACTGTTGGGAGCTTTCCCATGTAAATAGTTTTTCTCGTTATTGCTTTTCCCTTTTATTTGCCCGTTCTAGAAAATTAAAAACTCCAAAAATATTTCAGTGTGTTTCTCTGAACATCTTTTCTTTTTATGTGAGTCTTACCAAGGAGAAGACCACGATGAAAATGTTGAGTGGCTCTCATATGAATAATTGTTGAACTAATAAAGAGCACATTTTACCCTGTCTTCTCCTGTTGAATAAAATGTTTGCAGATTCCAGCTTAGTCCACGACATTCTTGCACTATTATCATTTTCATATCGTTCGGGCGTGCAAGTGAAAGGCAATAATGACGACATCCGATGAACTGGCCGTGGCAGGGAGAAACTGGTATGAACTCGATTTGTTCTGTTTGTGTAAATATGTTTAACCTAGTATCCATGATTCAGCCCATTATGATTAAGCATGTTTGCAATGACAATTAGAGATTATAGTTTCTCATGCCATGCATAAGTAGCTGGGAGTTGATAATGATTTGTCTTGGATATCAACATAGCGTTAAAATGATCGTGATGTAGTATGATGATATGGTCTCCTCCTCTGAATGTTCGAGTGGGTTGACTTGGCACATGTTCATGCATGTAGTTGAATCAAAACCAACATAGCCTCTATGATATTTATGTTCATGTTGCTCATATCCTACTCATACTAGTGTCCAATGTTACTTATGCATAATGCATGGTTATGATCGTTGTTGCTCTCTAGCTGGCCGCTTCTCAACCTTAATTGCTAGCCTTCGCCTATACTAAGTGGGAACTCTGCTTGTACATCAAAAACCTTGAACCCAAAGTTATTCCAGATGAGTCCACCATACCTACCTACATGCGGTATGACCCTGCCGTCCTAAGTAAATTTGCATGGGATACCTCTAAAAACTTCCAAAAATTATCCTTTTTGTGTGCCTGGGTCGTTCATGGAACGACAGGAGGTGGTCGGTATCTTCCATGATAAGCGGGTTATTCTCAGGTCGAGTGTTTATTCACTCGCCATCGCACGAGAAAAGGGCGGTAATAGGGATGCCCAGTCCCAAACTGCAAACATGAAAAAGAGTTCATCTCTGAAATAATCAAACAAAAACTCCTAATGGAGTCAAAATGTTTACTTTTATTGCTTGGGAACCACCACTAGCATGCCTAGCATGGAAGATGTTGATAATTGATGGTCGTGAAGTGAATAAGAAGGGTGCATGTCTCAAAATATCATTTATCTCTTTTTTAAAAATTGAGCTCTGGCACCTTTGCAAATCATTGCTTCCCTCTGCGAAGGGACTATATATTCACTTTTATGTTATGTCACCACCTTCTAAAACAAGTGCCAGAAACTGAGTAGAGCACAACTGTCATGATTTATGCATTGTGTGTAGCTAATGTTGGGTGGATCATGACTGGATCTTTTCTACCATGAATTACAATGTTTAGTTGCTTCTTGAACTTTGGAGGTGCTCTACATTTATGTTTTGTGGTCTCAAAAAGGGCTAGCGAGGTACCACTATTGTCATATTATATCATGGTTGTTTTAACAATGTGGATCTATTTGAGGTATTTTATTATTGCTCCCTAGCTGATTATGTCATTGATATGAGTCATTATAATCTTTAAATGTTATTGTTGACATGGTTAGTTATAATGTTGGCTGAAAACCTGGGTGCTTTTTAAGCTTATTTATGCAAACAAGAGCAAAAGAGTTCGTAAACGTTTTTCTTTCTCACTTTCAGTTTATCGACTGAATTGCTTGAGGACAAGCAAAGGTTTAAGCTTGGGGGAGTTGATACGTCTCCAACGTAACTACTTATTCTCATGCTTTTCCTCTTGTTTTGGACTCTAATTTGCATGATTTGAATGAAACTAACCCCGGACTGACGCTGTTTTCAGCACAACTACCATGGTGTTGTTCTTGTGCAGAAATAAAAGTTCTCAAAACGGAACGAAACTTTGCGAGGATTATTTATAACAATAATAAGAATTTCTGGAGCCAAGACTTGCCGGAGAGGGGCACCTGGGTGGGCACAGCCCACCAGGGTGCGCCCATGTGGGTTGTACCCACCTGGTGGCCCCGTAGACGACCCCCTTGATACTATAAAATCACATATTTTCAGAAAAAAAATCAGGGAGAAAGAATTATCGTGTTTCACGAGACGGAGCCGCCGCCAAACCCCTTTCTTCCTCGGGAGGGCAGAGCTGGAGTCCATTTGGGGCTCCGGAGAGGGGGATCTTCGATCTTCATCATCATCAACACATCTCCATCGCCAATTCCATGATGCTCCCCACCGGGAGTGAGTAATTCCTTCGTAGGCTCGCTGATCGGTGAGGTGTTGGATGATATTCATCATATAATAGAGTTAGTTTTGTTAGGGCTTCGTCCCTAGTATCCACTATGTTCTGAGATTGATGTTGCTATGACTTTGACATGCTTAATGCTTGTCACTTTGGGCCCGGGTGCCTTGATTTCAGATCTGAACCATTTATGTTGTCATCGTTATATCCATGTTCTAGATCCGACCTTGTAAGTTATAGTCACCTACTACGTGTTATGATCCGGCAACCCCTGAGTGACAGAAATCGGGACCACTCCTGGTGATGACCGTAGTTTGAGGAGTTCATGTATTCACCGTGTGCTAATGATTTGTTCCGGTTCTCTATTAAAAGGAGGCCTTAATATCCCTTTGTTTCCAATAGGACCCCGCTGCCACGAGAGGGTAGGACAAAAGATGTCATGCAAGTTCTTTCCATAAGCACGTATGACTATTTACGAAATACATGCCTACATTATATTTATGAACCGGAGCTAGGGCCATATCGCCCTAGGTTATAACTGTCTCATGGTGAATATCATCCAACGAGTCACCGATCCAATGCCTACGAATTTATCTTATATTGTTCTTGCTAAGTTACTACTATTGCTACTGCTATCGTTACTGCTACAATATCACTGCTATCACTGTTACCATTACTGTTGCTGCTGCTACTATCATCAAAACTATCATACTACTGTGCTATTAATCACTTGCTGCAGATAATTAATCTCCAGTGTGTGGTTGAATCGACAAGTCAACTGCTAATACCTTCAAATATTCTTTGGGTCCCCTTGTGTCGAATCTATAAATTTGGGTTGAATACTCTATCATCGGAAACTGTTGCGATCCCCTATACTTGTGGGTTATCATTTCCAAGTGACAGTAGGGGCAGCAAGGCACGTATTGTATTGTTGCCATCGAGGATAAAAAGATGGTGTTTTCATCATATTGCTTGAGTTAATTCCTCTACATCATGTCATCTTACTTAATGCGTTACTATGTTCTTCATGAACTTAAATCTCTAGATGAGGCAGGAGTCGGTCAATGTGTGGAGTAATTGTAGTAGATGCAGACAGGAGTCAGTCTACTTGACACGGACGTGATGCCTATATTTCATAATCATTGCCTTGGATATCGTCATAACTTTGCCCTTTTCTATCAATTGCTCGACAGTAATTTGTTCACCCACCGTAATATTTGCTATCTTGAGAGAAGCCACTAGTGAAACCTATGGCCCCGGGGTCTCTTTTCCATTATATTGAATCTCTTTTACATCATACTAGTTTCCGATCTACTATTTTACAACCTTTTACTTACCGATCTATAAATCAAAAATACCAAAAATATTTACTTTACCGTTTATCTATCTCTATCAGATCTCACTTTTACAAGTAACCATGAAGGGATTGATAACCCCTTTATCACGTTGGGTGCAAGTTGTTGATTGTTTGTGCAGGTATTTGGTGACTTGTGCATTGTCTCCTACTGGATTGATACCTTGGTTCTCAAACCGAGGGAAATACTTAATCTACTTTGCTGCATCACCCTTTCCTCTTCAAGGGAAAAACTAATGCAAGCTCAAGAGGTAGCGGCAGGTCCTGCCAGGATGCCTTGGTCATCTCCTTCTGGGGGTGGCCTGCGCGGCAAAGGAGGCCTTTCTCTTCATGATATCTCTCTTATCTTGCTTGGTCTTGGTCCCTCTGATCTGCTTGTAGGTCCTTCAAATCTCTTGGTTCCTTGTACTCTGTCTTGGCTTGGTGTTTCAATCTTGATCCCATGCCTGTGCATAGTTAGGGCAATAGACCCAGGGTTTGTTGCACTAACATGATGCCATCTTGTTCTCCAGGGAGCCTCCTCCCCTCCTCTACTCGGGTACACTTGTCCACCAGAGTGTAAATCTCCTTCAAAGTCTTGGGCAATCAAACGTTCATCTTGGAACATATCCGATGGTTGCGCATGTTGGACTGGAACACAACTATCACAGCTGCCTGGTGGATGTCTAGAATATTTCTGTGGACTCGATTGAACCTCTGCATGTACTTCTGTAGAGTCTCTCCTTCCTTCTGCGGGAGAAGCTGCAAGTCGTTGGGCCGCCCTAGTTCTTGATGGCCGCCCGTGAAGGCACCAATGAACTCATGGCATAGGTCAGCCAGGTCAAAATGGAGTTCTCCGACAGGTGCATCAGCCAAGACCTCATATTTGGCTTGAGCACCAAAGGGAAGTAGTTGGCGACCACCTTTTCATCTCTTCCTCCGGCAACTTGGACAACGATGGTGTAGATGCTCAAGAACTCTACCATGTTTTTTCTCCGTCGTACTTCTCTGGTATCTCTGGCTTGAACGTGCGAGCGGATGGTCAACAGACTTGCCGCAACTCACGGGTGAAGGCAGGGCACCCAGCCTCGAAAGGCAGGTACCCGCCTTTGGCAAGTCCAGGCTCGTCGACATTGGGGCCATCACGTCTGTCGTACTGGTGGTGGGTGTCGCGGCGCCGCTCAATGGTGACACGCGCGCCTTCCCTTTGCCTATCCTCCAGGGTCTCGCTGTTGGCCTTGACGTGCTCGAGGGTCGGACAAATCCATCGAGACATCGTCGGGCTCTTGGTTGTGCGGCTCCTGCGCTGGCTGCCATGGAGGGGACTGCACCATAGGGGTGGCCCCTTATGCACAACCAACGACGTGGGCTGTTTTCACTGCTTGGGGAGGCCGTGGCGGGCCAGCTCTCTGCGATCCTCCTGCCTTGGCGAAACCAAACAGGCTCTAAATGGTGGCTCTCCACTCATCCATCTGATCAGCCGCCGACGAAAGTCTCAACAGCAGCTGGGCCCATGCCATGGTCTCTGAAGAGGAGCTTGGCATGGATGTCGATGAAGATCGTAACGTTGCCCGGCTCCTGATGGTGCCGGCAGTGGTCGTGCCGTGCTCTCGTCGTCGCGAGCCAGTCGCCAAGATGGCATGGTGAAGAGGTGAGGCGCTTGTGGACCAGCAACGTCGTTTGGTGCATTGGCTAGGTCAGCTCGCTCTGGGGGTGGCGCATGGCCTGTGGTTGCGCCCGTAATGGGGGCGTCCAGAGGATTGCGATTCACCCCAGAGCGAGTGCCACCACTGTGGCTGTGCCCTTCGGCCGGGCGAAGAGGTGCAGACGGAATGGACTCTCCACCCATACCTCATGGTCGTGTAGCATGGTCGCTAGGATGCTGCTAGTGTCACCTGCTCCCGTTTCGGCCACAGGGAGGTAGTGATGACGCCGCCTGCATGTACCACGTCCCCCGCAGTGTCCCCGTCCCCAGGCGTCCCCAGGCATCCCCATAGCCCCTGTGACGTCAGTGGTCGCACGTGGTGGGGCCTTCGAGGAGGACGGCTGGGCGGCTGGACTGGGCTTCTTCTTGGGCGCCATGGATGATGGAACCATTGATGAAGAAAATGATGATGAAGATGACGTGCTACGTACGCTTCTCATGTTTGCGCAAGCGCTTCCCCCTACCTAGCCAGCCAAAGATGCCGTGGGAAACCATGGCCACTTATGGGGCCATGAGCCCCTTGTGGTTCGGCAGGGGGGATGAGCACATTGCACAAAGAGCGGAGAGCATCGCGCAACATGGCAGAGATCACACAGACGATTTCACCCAGGTTCGGGACGCCGCGAGGCATAAAACCCTACTCCTGCTTTGGTGGATTGTGGTGGAAACGCAATGCTCTATCCCAGCACGGTTGCCTCGGAGCGAGAGCAGCTACGCGCGTATGAGTGTACAAGGGTCTGAATCCTTTCTATGGTTGCCATGGGCTTCCTTTATAGATCAAGGGGTCACCACAATGGCAAATCAGTCATTACACACTGATTAGATAGCAAACAATGCTATCATACCTAACTCTACAAACAGGGCATAGCACATTAAATGCGCCTCTTAGTATGACATTAAGGCCCGTCCGCCAAGCCTTGTCGGGCTGTTTGGCTACATTGTCTCCTGTCTGCATGACACGTCGCTGGATGAGTGCCATTTGGAGGTGATTTCTGTAGGAAGTGGCTGCCATGTGGCGAGAAACAACCACTTTGTCACTTGGAGGCTTGACACCGCACCGATTGGTGACTTGCGTCACTGTGAGGTGGTGTGGTGGAGCCTTGGTGGGGTAGCGTGCCCCCGTAAGCCCCAACAGGCCTACCGGGACAATCTTGAGGCTTGCTTCCGGAGCAACCTTGACCTCGCCAGGCTCGCCTGCCCCGGCAAGGGAGGTTTCCCCTTGGTGATATCTTGCTTCTCTGGCTTGACTTGGTCTTCTTGACCTGTTCTTCGATTCTTCAAAGAGATGATTCATTTGTTCTTGGTCTGGTCTTAGATGTTGTAATCTTGATCTTGGGCCTATGCACGGTCTAGGCAACAGACCCAGGGTTTGTTGCACTGACATACTCTAATAAGCTTAAACCTGACATACTTGACATTGACATATTCAGATTAACATGCTTTACATTGCCACTTGATTTCTTAACATCTTCACTCCTTCTCCTTCATCATCCTGATGCGCATAGAGTGGTGATTGCCGATGCGGATGTACTCCTCTACCATAATTGGTATGGTCCTGTTGCCTCGCTGTGGGATCGCCGTTGCCACCACCATCGCGAGGGCATCGTCAGGCACCACCATCCCGAGGTCATCGTCAGGCACCACTATCGTGAGGTCATCTTCAGGCACGACAATCGTAAGGTCGTCATCAGCTACCACCATAGCAAGGTCATCGTCAGCCACCACCATAGCAAGGTCGTCATCAGCCAGAATAGGCTGCACCTCCCCGTTCTGCTCCTCTTCTTCCCCGCTCTGCTCCTCTTCTTCCCATCTCTTCTCCTCTTCTTCCCCACTATGCTCCTCTTCTTCCCCACTCCGCTCCTCGTCATCCTCGCTGCTACGCCCATTGTCTAGCCAAATGCAACAAACTTTATTTAGCAATCGGTGTGAGATGAAGCCAAAAGGACAGGAAGAAAAGAGGCAGAGAGCTTACTGGCATCGTCATCGTGCTGGTAGTACCTATAGCACATGGTGTTGTCGAAAACCTTCATGGTGAGCATTGAGTCGCCGTCGTAGCGAAAGACAAGGAAGTGCCTGAGCTACAGGTCATGGGCGCGGGCAAAATTTTCCCAGCTAGGCCTAGGTACATGTGGCCATCGACGTTGAACACCACCAGCATGTCCCACGGCCTGTAACGCTCGCTCCCGGCCTCCCGCAGCTTCACTTTCTGGGGCTCACGACCGTCGAGCATCTTCGCAAACTTGTGAGGTAGCCTCTGCAGCAAGGGTCAAGCAGTGGTTAATTGTGCCGATCAAGCACTAGACAACAGAGTGATGATAAAGAGATGGGTGAAGGGGAGATTGTAAGTGCATCTAGTGCCCCTTAGTGATTTTGGTGTATTGAAGACTTATAGGTTAAGGGACTAATGTGTTTCTGAGTATACAAAGGTTCTGTAAGTCTATGTGGAGTTTGATATTTACAATGAAAGTCGACCCCTAAAAATTAATGTCTTCAGTTGAAGACTTTGAAAATGAGGAAATTGGTGTGACCTTGAAGACTCTGACATTGATGCGAGGATTATGAAGCGTGAAGACTTTTGTTTTCATAGTTTCATTTTCTCTTTCTTGAGTCATAGGAAACACCATAATGTTAAAGGGGGTCGAGGTAAAACTAAGGAAACACTTTCCAAGTGATGCTCATCTCAAAGCCTACACATAACCAATCCTTTTGAGTGAAGTCATTGGAAATCTCACACAGTTCAGTCAACTTCTTCAGTGACAGAGACGAAGATCTTCTGGTCTCTAAGGAATTTGTTCTGACTGAGGAGTTAGGAATTCACCAGTGCGGATTGCCAACAAGTGAGGAACATGATACACTACAAAAAAATACACTTCCGTGATGATACGTGTTTGTCACAGTAGGTCGCGTTTTCTGTCATGCATGTACATCCATGACGATTTTATGACAGAATCAAGATAGTCATACCTGTGCTGTCGTAGAAGTGTTCCATGACATTACCAAATTTATCATCATGGAAGTGTCCACTTCCATGACGATAAATCGCGCGTCACAGAAGTGCTTTCGTCAAGGGTGACCGACACGTGGCATCCACCGTAACGGAACGCCGTTAAGCTATCGGGTCGGGTTTTGGATCCGATAACCCATTAACAGCCCCGACCAATGGGGATTTTCCACGTGTAAAATTCTGATTGGCCGAAGGGAACACGTGTCAGCTCGTCAGTGGGCCAGATGTCGCCCGTCCATTGGAGGAGACATGCCTATGATACGTCAACACGTGGCGGGGCCCAACAGAGGCTCATATAGGTTAAAAAGGCCGGCCCAGTCAAAGGCCCGTAGTACTTAATCAGGTACTAGTGGGCCAGCCCAATAACGGCCTGCTTAATAAAGGCCCATTTATGGCCCGAAGCCAGATCTGACCCGTTAATTGTTCAGCCAAAATTTGGGCCCGTTTACGGCCCGAAGCCAGATCTGTCCCGTTAATTGTTCGCCCAATAATTGGGCCCATTTGCGGCCCAAAGCCAGATCTGGCCTGTTAATTGTTCGCCGAATATTTGGGCCCAACTACGGCCCATTGACTTTCGGCCTGTTAGAGGCCTGATGTAGACATGGGCCCATTTCAGCCTGGTGTGACTTTCGGACTCTTAGAGGCCTGATGTAGACATGGGCCCATTTCAGCCCGGTGAGACTTTCGGCCTGGGAATGGCCCGTGCTACCCATGGGCCATATATGATCCGACGGGACATCGGGCCCACTAACGGCCCGTGCTAAAGGTGGCAACAGTTAAGCCCAATGTGACTTTGGGCCTGTTATAGGCCTGTCGCGTAATTCGGCCCGTTGATGCTTGTACTAAGCTTTCGGCCTCTTAAAGGCCCATGGTATTAGTGGGACAACTAAGGCCCGAGATATGTTTTTGCCTGGTAACGGCCCGTGAGCTAACTGGGCCCGAAAAGGCCCAGTCTACATTTCAGCCTGCTAAAGGCCCGTCGACGACTAGTGAAAATTGAGGCCCGACATGCATTTTGGCCTACTAAAGGCTCGTGGTTTCATCTCGGCCATAACAGGACAGTATAATATTCAGCCTGTTAATGGCCCAACGCTACCTGGGCCAAACTAAGCGCTGGGTCGACAAAAGGCCCAACTAAAATATAGGCCGGTGTAAGTTTGGGCCTGGTGCAATGTGTGAAGACCCCAATCGTTTAGGCCCAAGAAAGACGCAGGCCGGCCCAATTGTGGCCCGCTAAAAACCAGGCCCGTTAGAGTCAGATGTTTCGGCCTGGTCGACTACATCTGATATTTTCAGATAGCGAATGATGGTAGTAACTAGTAGGAATTAAGAATAAACCTACACTATACAATAAAGAAATTACGGCATAGTAACTAAGAATAAAACTACACTATACAATAAATGATTTAAGGTATATTACATCCACTGGGCATCGAAGTTCGCCACCAGTGATCAAAAAGTGCAACGAAGAAGTAGATTACAAAAGCTGGGCACCATTGCAGCGTAACAAAATAATACTAAACCGAGACCACTTCCAAGACAGTTCAAGAAAGGTTAGCCTTGCCGGGGAACTGCTGCGCAAGCTGCTGAGTAAGGCTGTGAGACCAGCCTAGCATGTCGGTCATAGCTTCCAGGTGTAGCTGTTTAGCGATGAGGTTCTCATTGGTGTTCTCCGCAATATTTCCTAGAGATAGGACTTCAAGTCGAAGTTGAGTTGCAGAATGCCTTTCTGCTAGAACTTGGGACTAAAGAAGTCGAACTGATTCAGACAATGAATTTTGTGAGCTTGTCTGACTGCTAGTCTCAAGTAACTTGAACACTGCATCAAGACAAGACTTTGGGGTTGTCTCACTATCTTCAAGATGTTTTGCCTTCTTTGCTGCAATATATGTTGGGTTTGTCTCACAGCCGTCAGCAAACTTGTGCATGCCATCAGGCATATCACCCTGAAACAAAGCGGAGAGATGACAGGTTTTGCACATGTATAAACAAAGATGATAACTGTGCTGTCAATTCCATCCAATTTCAAATTAGAAAATAAAGAATAAGTTCAAAATATCAATAGCATAATTTGGCATTGTTCATAATGCGGGGAGCTTCACCACACTACTGGATTACCATGTCAACATAACAAGCATAGATGAAGGGCAAAGAAAATCATTGTATCTATTTTGGATAATGTGCATGGCATGTTGTTCATATCATCAGCCACATCAGTAAGATAAAACAGGAGATGACAAGGTGCAAACGTGGGCTGCTTCACCACACGCTGGATTATAGATCCACAAAAAAGCATACATATAGGGAGTATTAAGTAATGTGCATGGTATGAATAAGGAATTTGGTATTACAAGTAAAACTTGGAACTTACGGTTCTTGCGAACATGCATTTTGGTAGAAACAGCAAACTAAACAGCAGTAAACGATAGGGAGTATGAGCAAATTAAACAGCAGTTGAGGATAAAGGCTTTAGAAGGACTGAGTTACATTAACAGTTAACACCGGCTTTATAATGCCCTTCTCCATGTCAAGGGAAGGATAACTCAAGAATTTTAGAACAGAATCATCTTCATAAGCATTGCCTGTACTCTACATTTTGTAGAGAGTAATTATAGATATGATAATACTGGAAGGGATAGAGGATAATGAAGATAAGATGCAGATTGATGCTACATAATCAACTACCAATCCCTGGAAGTACAAGCATTACAAGACAAAATGTACTGACAAGAGCAATGGGCTACACTTCTGCACTGACATTGTCTGTATTCTACTTGTTGGTAAGATTAAATTAAGATCTGATCTTTTTTAGTAAATGGTGGGAGGGGGAGATAAGATGCAGAATGCTACACAATGAACCAATCCCTCTTACCATAATACAAGAGTGTTTTGAACACTGGTGTATACAAAACGTTCTTATATTATGGAACGGAGGGAGTAGCTGTTAATGTAAGTACAGTGATAGACCACGTTCAGTCCTTACAAGAGGACTGCAGAGCTAAACCTCTTCAAAAGCATTGGGTTGATTCTAAATTTATGTAAGAGTCCATACAGATATTATAATGTCCACCAAATGGATGATTACAAGGCTAACATGGGCAGTGATGCTACATAATCAAACAACTATGAAAGTAAGTATGGTCATACAGGGCAAGAGGTACTCACAAGAGCAATGCAGTGTGCAGTATAGTTGTGAGATTCTGTGGTCCCTTGAGAACTAATGTTCTTCTGCTAACAGTTTTCGTACAAGTGAGACATTAAGGAAAATGCACAAATGTAGTTCAAATTGTGATGTGGTAGCATAGACAGTACCTTATGCTGCAGCCGAGACCAATGTGTAACAAGATTATTCCAGTCACCGTCGGATAAATGTAGCACTGGAGACTTTACAGAAATTGCATTCAGAGGCTTGCCATTGAAGTGCGCTTGCCTCAGGTAGGAACGATACTTCATCAACGAGTGCTTGAAAAGCGCAACCAACCCTTGCTCGTCTTCACAATCCAGTTTGCTCCTCGCCTATTTAAAAGAATGAAGTCCTGTGTCTTCTATCACCAGAAACATATGCAGTAATGACCATGGATAACATTAGTGCATTACTTACGCGTAAGTTGTGGAGGAAGTCTGGAAATTGTTCTGTGCTTGCGGTATAATCTTTCGATGAAGGAAAGATGCGCACAAAGTTCCTGACAACAACATAAGCTTCATCTTCTAAACTGGGAAGAAATGGAACAGGGGTCCTATTTGCTGCAATTGGGGCTCTCTCTGGTTCGAAAAGGGATTTGGCAACTGGATTTGGTGTACTCTTTGCTGGAATGGGGGTTTTGCATCGTAGAGCTGGTGCTATGTCAACTGGCATAATCATACTGTTTGCTGCAGTTGGGGTCTGCTGAGTTGGGGCATCAGAAATGACCAGTGTAGTAGGGCTAGAGTTTGCAAGAGTTGGGGTGTTTTGTGGGTCAGGTGATATTGCAACTACACCTAATGGGCTATTTGATTTATCAGGTGCCACTACCTTTTCCAAATACTTTGCTTGTGCTCCTCCACGATCAGCAATCGCCCTCTTCCTTTTGAATGTCTGATACACAAGAACAACATTTGAATGGATAAATATGGTATGATGACAGATGGAATGTGTACTGAAAATGGATAGGCATGGCGTATTCACATACATGATGTGTAAACTAAGCTAATGGCAGTTCAACAAAGTAGAAGCAATGCAAAGCATCGGTTGCAAGATATGTGCGAGCAATGTAACCTTGGAAAATTAGAGCAAGTACCTTGATGGGTGAATAAGATAGGGCATCTTCCTCTGACTCCTCCACTAGGGAGCTACATTGACTTAGGTCTCTCTCTAGCTCAGAATCACTGTTAGGATCATATTCTGAGCATGAATCTGTAGGTGGAGAGCGTTTGCATTGCATTGCATCCAGACTTGATTTCAGTCCCTTAATGCCAAATTTGACAGCCATGGCATTGTTCTGCTTTATTATTTTCATGTGCGCAAGCTCATAATCATTATGATGTTGTTCAGAATCTAAGATTCATGAAAACATAAGAAGTAGTCAGATTATCTATGGAATGCATTGCGGATTCAACTCGAAGAGTGTCCCCCTATAAACCCCTGCATATGCAAAGTTCACCCCCCAACCATGCTGACCAAACCGCACACAGAAATACAAACCCCTTATGTCTCTATAACAGGCAGGCACACATTTCAAAACTGAAGTAGGAACATTAGAATCATATGAAATTCGTATTTGAACAAATAAACTAAGAAATTATGAGTGGCATAATGTTTAGCTTCAAGGGTGGAGTGTTGGTAGTGTGACACAAAGTAAGTAGGCAGATTGTATTCCATGTAAAAGATCGAAACCTATGTAAAAGCGGGAAATGACACTTTCTTTCTATACAGTGCAGTGTTCGTTGCCCACACATGATGGAAGAGATCACATAGAGAAATACTATTCACTCATGTCTATGGTTCCAGTATTTACAAACAGGGTGGTCCACCCTAAAAGAATATTGACAACAAATATGACAAGGCAAGCATAGATGTAGTGAATCAATCATTTACTTGTGAGCTTACTAGGACAAGTATGCAGAATTGTAACTGCAGTAAGAGACCGTCCAAAATCTGAATGAAGAAGTTTGTCTAGCACTTATTGTTTGCAACTAATCGACATGAATAATTGGATATTATATCAAATGAGTAAGAAAGACAAGTAAAATTGTCAACAAACCTGGCTTGCAGTAGTAATCTGGGTCAATATCACTACGACCAACAATCCAAAATGACTAGTGTCTGTTCCAAGGGCCAGAATTTGAAAACCCTGTGAACTTTAGAGGTACTAAAGATTACCGAAATACATCTGAACCAGTAAGTGTAGGAAGCACTGAGCACACAACAAACCCTAATGACAGTCCTGCCTAATGAGTAATGAATCAATTAGAAAATGGGTGATGAGGAGTGGCTGCTGAGTGTTGAGGACGTATCTCAGGATAAATCAGGTTGGTTTGGTGGGTGATGCACGCCTGAGCACTGAATGGACTGGGAAGGTAGGCACGGCGGCGTGCCCGGGCAGCGGTGACGCTGTTGGACGAGCGGTAACTGGCCTCCTGTTAGTCCGGCGTCTCCTCCTAGAGTCATGCCATCCGGGGATGGCAAGTCGCCAGCGAGGCAGGCGGCTGGGGGCGAGTAGAGATCGGAAGCACGCAGCAAAACAGAGGGGAATCGGGGCCTGGGACGACCCAAAATCCCAGGGTGGGCCGGCCCACCGTGGGCACCCTATAGAGATACACACCCGAGCGGCGAACATGCATTTTCAAAACTAATTTAGGTACATTTAGCTGACCAATTAAACAACTCTATTTTAATAATATCAGATTCGTATTTGAACAACTAAGCTTGTTTAGCTTGATGGGTGTAGTAGTGTTATTATGACACAAAGCACGTATTCTGATTGTATAGTGATCATAAAATGGGGAAACTCTAAGCATATTTTTTTAGCAAAAGAGGGTTTCCCCTCCTATTTCTATTAATGAAACCACACGGAAGCAACATGATCAATTAAACCCTAAGCATGATCAATTAGACCATATTATGGCTGTGCCATGGCAGATTTGAAGCTGCAAACCGAAGAAATGATATTTAGCATCCATTGTTTGCTTCGAACTAAGAACTAAATTCTAAGAGCTGAAAAGAAAGTAGAGCAACCAAGTTAAGATCTATTTTCTGGTTGAGATCAAAAAGTTGAGGAGATATGAAGTACCACCTGTCATGCGGCGCCATGTAGGCATTCGGGGTGTGATGGCTGTCGGTGGCGTTGAAGAAGATCTGCGATGGTAGACGGGTGCATCGGGGGATAAGTCCCGTTGTGGTGGAAGAGAAGGTCGTGTGAGCGGCCTTGGCAAAGAGGATGAAGGCGCCGATGAAGCGAGAGGACGCGATGCACGGCTATTGGTCTGTCACCGTGGATGAGAAACGTCCATCTCTAGCAGTGGACGATGCGGTCTTGGTAGGCACTCCGGCATGGTGGAGGATGGTGGCGATGGATGTGGTGGAGGACAACGGCGATGGATGGGGTGGCGGACGGAGGCTGGTGTGGGGATGGGGAGTTCTAGCGCGGACGGTGTATGAATCGGAAAATGGAGGGAGAGGTACGGGGAACCATGTTTTTGGGACGCGCCTGTCTGAAATATGGGAAAGTTACAAACTTAGCCCCCATTTAAAATTTGGACGTCTCGTCGGTTGGGGATAGGACGGTAATCTCGCATCTCACCAATATTTGCCCAGAGCGATTTCGGGCGAGGAGAGGGTGGTTGGCGCCCATGGTTGTCGCCCGTGGTTGGCACCCGCGGTGTATGAATGGGGCTGACAGGTAGGACGGTTGTGTCACGTCTGAGTGAAGTTACAAACCTGCCACTATTGAAAATATCTGCCTACATCGATTTCGGCCGAGTCGAGTTTGTTTTGCTGCCCACCGTGTATGAATGGGGAATGGAGGGAGAAACAGAGGTCTTTCGGACGAGCTTGAATCAAATGTGTTTTGCCGCCCATGTTTGATGCCCACCGTGTCGGAATGGGCTCAGAGGCGGTCGTGTCACGTCTAACTGAAGTTACTAACCTACCCCTATTTAGAGCAGTGGAAATCGGGCTGATGGATTGTCCGTGTAATGGGTAGGCAGTAATTTCCATCTCCCAAACACTTGGCTTCAGGCAGCCGACATGGGAGTGGACATTTTGCCACTTCTTTCGAATTTTGGGACAATAAGCATCCACGTTTACCCTGGCAACTAAATTCGAATCCATTTTGTATTCCTATATCAATCTTTATAAATCATTCTACATGTTTTTATATATCTTCAAAAGGACGACAAAGATGTATTCCACTGTCATATATGAATATGGTTTACAAATGCCGATACTCAAATTCAGAAGCTAGAATCCAGTTTAAGGTGAATTCGAATATTTGGAACACTTCATGTCCAACTCAAATGTCACACACAACATAATGTGTACTCCCATTTAGATATGTACACAAGCGATGTATCAAGATTCAAATACCGAGTCAATCAACCAAGAATGTACAGAACTAACAGACATATAAACACTTATAGAGTATATGGATCAATAATATCAACTAACATACATAAGCCAGGCCACTGTACTTTTTTTTGGCTACAACAACATCCTTTTTTAGCTAGCATCTTGGCCCTTTCCGATGCGTGCCACTTATGGTCCATCTATACTACTACTGTTGCTTAATGCACACTTAGCCCGATTGGCATATTTGTATGTTTGGCACAGCAATCCAAATGAAATGTCTCCGAGTCTTGTCGATTAATACAGACTTGTGCTCAAATAAAATTAGAAACCAAAAAACCAAAAAAAACAATCATTACAAGATCTCTAAAACAAATGGTTTGATTGATTACATGAACAAACAACACAAAGGTTATTCAACGATGGAAAGAACATTTCACCAATGATTTACCAAGTAGGAATTTAATTTCCTTTTTTCCTTCAGGACCTTAACAATCTGGTCAGTCTCAGCTTGCTTCGTTTTGAAATCCACCAAATATTTAATGGTTGTCTTGAGTACTGCTTGTGATTGTGCTGTTTGCTTCCTCAACATGTCAACTTCATCTCTAAGTGCAGAAGCAGAATCTCTTTCTACCACTAGTTTAGCCTCTAGAGCATCAGCAGTTGGCAATTCATAATGCACGATTGGGCCAGTGCCACTGTTGTGGGATGATGCAACATCCATGGTGACCTCGCTCTTTGATCTTGGGCTAACCTGTTTTGCCATTAAAGTTCCAATTGGATTCAGAAAAGTTGAAGTTAGAAAAACATCTCAACTGGGAGTTATAACAGCAAACCAGTTAAACAAACAAGGAATTAAAGAATTTCAATTGGATGCTGAAAAGTAGTTATTAACATCATTGTAATCTGCTATTGCAGCAGCAAAGCAGTTAAACAAACAAGTAGATATTTAAGTTAAGGCAAACAGGTAATTCTTAATAGTAAGTATCAAACACATATATAGGCGCAATCTACAATATGATTAATAGGCTGTGGCATTATGTAATCAGTAGCAAACTAAATTAAGCCAAGCGACATAATTGAACAATTTTGCAATTAGTGGCTAACTAAAATTCCGAGAAGCAGGTAACCGAACTTACGCTAGTTCTTTGTACAGGCACACTGCAACTTCTTTTTCGCTTACAAGGTTGTACGAAGGAGTCCATGGCATCCATTGCTTGGATACGTAGTCTGAATACTTCTTTCTTCCCACATTGCATTGGTAAGTCAAATGGTTAATCTGGTAAGATGGTGCGTCCTTGATATGTTATATGAGGACGTGTAGTCGGACTAGTTGTAGCCACACACATCACACTGGCTTTTACTGTATATTTCATGCGATTACATTTGGCATATCGAGATCTAAGCAATCTACAATAGGATGAAAAGACTGGCATCCTTCACATTATTGGCGAACTCAGTTCATAGAAACAAGCAATTCAACCATTATGTGGGTAAATCAAAAGCGCCACTAAAATATTTTTCACTGCCCAATCATACACGCAAAAAGGGGCGACGCCACCATAGGGGCTGGTATGGGTGGCCGCCTCAGGTGGCTGGAAAGTGTGCACCTAGTTTGAGTCGTCCAAGTTGGCCCAGGCTAGTTTTGTTTGTCCCAACGCATAAGCAGGCAATGTAAAAAATGAAGAAAAATGTTTCAATTTGGATGGGCCAATAACATAAGTGCAAGGCAGGCCCTATAGCAGGCTCGCGGCCCAAACGAGCGCCTCCCATATCGATCGACAATAGGAAAAATCCCAATTGATTCGCTCCAGCCTCCAGTCTGGTTCGCTCCTAACCTAGCCGCCGTTGGACAGACTGACACAGCACTTCCTCGCGCCCTCGTTGGAGGGTGGTCGTCGGGCTTCAAGCGAACGAAAGGACAAGAAGATGAAGATCCAACCCTGGGTGTAGCCTGCGTGGGAGGCTACAGTGGCAGCACGGGCATGGCATCGAGCTTGCACAAATGGACAGTCGCAACTTGCAAGAGTAGCATGCGCAACGAGCAGGTACATCACATCCCTGATTATATCTAATTCAACTCTTCAATTTTTGGCCAATAGTTAAACCTGACGGTGTTGTAAAACTGCTTGTATGTACGGAATCTATGAGAAAATGAAACCAATTTCTACTTATTTTATAACTCCCCCAATCAATACTGAACTGACTGAATCTGATGTATCTAATCAAGTTTCCGAAGAAAACATACAAGCTCATGTTGCTCTTGAGCCTGAAGTGTCTAATGAACAGACTGCTAATGAAGGATTTGATGCAAACATTTTACATGCTCCTGGTGATGAACATATAGTGTCTAATGAGGGATCTAATGCAAGCATTTTGCAAGCTCATTGAAGGATTTAGTGTCTAATGATGATCTGCTATGTTGAGAGAGATAGAGATTTGCAGGCATTGATGACAAGCAAATTATAGTGCATTTTCATAGCTTGAGGAAACATCGAGGCCATCTATAAGAAAGTCCCCGTATCATGACAACATAGCATAAATACTTTTCTAATATATTGTTTGAAACTATTGGCATACTTGTGCAGGATAGATATATTGATATGCAGTTTGCGCACTGGTTATAGGTGCAATTACACTTCGATATTTTCAGCCAGAGACGAATAATTCAAGCAGGTACAGACCATGTTTTAGTCCTTGTACACCATGTTGCATTTTGTGTTTTTTGGTGCTTGCATCATTTAGTGTTTATAATCTGAACTACTTTGGATCATTAGCTGGTTTTCAAAGTGCATGTAGCTTCACATTTCTCAAGTTATGTTGATTTCCGGAGTGCAAGTGCCTTCGTATTTTTTAAGTTTAATGTTCGCCGCTGGTAACTTGAATTCGTGGATACGCCACTGCACACAAATCATACACGAATGCCAGTACGAATTAAATGAAATGCAGGGACTTACACTAGCTCGTTGTACAGGCTCACTGCAGCTCTGCTTGCGCTTGGGATGTTCCATGTACAAGTCCATGTTACCACTTGCTTGGATGTGCAGGCCTTGTGCTCCTTGCATCCCCCTCTGCATTTTTGACACGACGAATGGTTGATCAAATAAGAGGAATCGACCTTGATGTTTCATGATCCACAAGTATAGGGCATCTATCTTAGTCCTCCCGATAAGTAAGAATGTCGAACGCAACAAGGAGGAGAAGGAAATGATAAGCAGTTTTCAGCAAGGTATTCTCTGCAAGTACTGAAATAAGTGGTAACAAATAGTTTTGTGATAAGATAAATTGTAACGAGCAACAAGTAACAAAAGTAAATAAAGTGCAGCAAGGTGGCCCAATCCTTTTTGTAGCAAAGGACAATCCTGGACAAACTCTTATAATAGGAAAAGCGCTCCCGAGGACACATGGGAATATCGTCAAGCTAGTTTTCATCAAGCTCATATGATTCGCGTTCGGTACTTTGATAATTTGATATGTGGGTGGACCAGTGCTTGGGTACTGCCCTTACTTGGACAAGCATCCCACTTATGATTAACCTCTATTGCAAGCATCTGCAACTACAACAAAAGTAATATGGTAAACCTAACCATAGCATGAAACATATGGATCCAAATCAGCCCCTTACGAAGCAACGCATAAACTAGGGTTTAAGCTTCTGTCACTCTAGCAACCCATCATCTACTTATTACTTACCAATGCCTTCCTCTAGGCCCAAATAATGGTGAAGTGTTATGTAGTCGACGTTCACATAACACCACTAGAGGCTAGACAACATACATCTCATGAAAATATCGAACGAATACCAAATTCACATGACTACTAATAGCAAGACTTCTCCCTTGTCCTCAGGAACAAACGTAATTACTCACAAAGTATATTCATGTTCATAATCAGAGGGGTAATAAAGTGCATAAAGGATCTGAACATATGATCTTCCACCAAATAAACCAACTAGCATCAACTACAAGGAGTAATCAACACTACTAGCAAACTAGTAGCACCAATCCCGGACTTGGAGACAAGAATTGGATACAAGAGATGAACTAGGGTTTGGAGATGAGATGGTGCTGGTGAAGATGTTGATGGAGATTGCCCTCTCCCGATGAGAGGAGCGTTGGTGATGACGATGGTGATGATTTCCCCCTCCCAGAGGGAAGTGTCCCCGGCAGAACAGCTCTGCCAGAGCCCTAGATTGGTTCCGCCTCGTGGCGGCGGAGTCTCGTCCCGAAAGGTTGCTTCCTATTTTTTTTCTCATCGAAAGACTTCATATAGGAGAAGATGGGCGTCGGAGAGCCACCAGGGGGCCCACGAGGTAGGGGGCGCGCCCAGGGGGGCGCCCCCCATCCTCGTGAGCAGGGTGTGGGCCCCCTGGCCTTCATCTTTGGCGACGATTTTTCTTTATTTATTTTAAGGTATTCCATGGAGTTTCAGGACTTTTGGAGTTGCGTAGAATAGGCCTTCAATATTTGCTCCTTTTCCAACCCAGAATTCCAGCTGCCGGCATTCTCCCTCTTCATGTAAACCCTGTAAAATAAGAGAGAATAGCCATAAGTATTGTGACATAACGTGAAATAACAGCCCATAATGCAATAAATATTATCATAAAAGCATGATGCAAAATGGACGTATCAACTCCCCCAAGCTTAGACCTCGCTTGTCCTCAAGCGAAAAGCTGATAACAATAAATATGTCCTCATGTTTAGAGGTAGAGGTGTCGATAAAAATAAAATACGGACATGAAGGCTTCATGATTATTTCATAACAGCAACATATATAGATTTTGTCATATGATTACTCATGTTCAAGTGACGATCTTTTCACAAAGCCAAAGCATGAATCAGAAACCTTATTGAGCACCAACAAATTATACCCTTAGTCGTTGAAGCAATTGCAATTTATCATAACATCGGAAAGAGTCTATGTCAGAGCTCAAAAGCAAGTCCACATACTCAACTATCATTTAGTCCTCCATAATTGCTAACACTCACGCGATACTTCTGGTTATGGAGTTTTAATCGGACACAGAGAAAGATAGGGGCTTATAGTTTTGCCCCACAACCTTTTACCTCAAGGGTAATGTCAACATTAATAATTCATGCTCCCCCACATCCAATTAGATATATATATATATATATATCATGTTCTTTCCAACATGCTGAGCTTTCCAAAGGATTAAATGAAAAAGGAGAGGTGAAGATCACCGTGACTCTTGCATAAGGTAGAGGATAATAATAAAAGATAGGCCCTTCGCAGAGGGAAGCAGAGGTTGTCATGCGCGTTTAGGGTTGATGCACAAAATCTTAATGCAAAAGAACGTCACTTTATATTGCCCCTTGCATGTGAACCTTTATTATGCAGTCCATCGCTTTTATTGCGTCCACAACAAGTTCGTACAAAGCTTATTTCTCTGCACTAATAAGTCATGCATATTTAGAGAGCAATTTTTATTTCTTGCGCCGATGACAACTTACTTGAAGGATCTTACTCAATCCATAGGTAGATATGGTGGACTCTCATGGCAAAACTGGTTTAAGGGTATGTGGAAGCACAAGTAGTATTTCTACTTGGTGCTAAGAATTTGGCTAGCATGAGGGGGAAAGGCAAGCTCAACACGGTAGAGGATCCATGAAAACATAATTTATCTCGGATGTAAGAAAACATAACTCATTATGTTGTCTTCCTTGTCCAACCTCAACTCTTTAGCATGTCATATTTTAATGAGTGCTCCCACTCATAAAAGATGTCAATGATAATATATCTATATGTGCAACCTCTCTTTCCTTATTACTTCCTATTAATTGCAACGATTACCAAAGCTATATTTTCCAACTCCCAACAACTTTTAATCATCATACTCTTTCTATGTGAAGTCATTACTTTCACTAAGATCAATATGAACTCTTTGATTCTTTTTATTCTTTTTCTTCTAATCACCCAAGATCATGGCAAAACAATCAAGCC
Source organism: Triticum aestivum (assembly GCF_018294505.1). NCBI lineage: Eukaryota > Viridiplantae > Streptophyta > Magnoliopsida > Poales > Poaceae > Triticum > Triticum aestivum. The sequence goes on along the minus strand of NC_057798.1, from coordinate 137,679,927 downwards.
CTTGACTCAACACTAATCTTCATTATATAGCTTACGGACTCGATTACAAAGAAGGATCATAAAGCAAAACTCAAAATTAGATCATGCCATGACTTTATTCTACTAAATCAAGATACTACTAATAGGATCGAACTAAGAAAAACGGTAAAGATAGGAGTTGTGATGGTGATACGATACCAGGGCACCTCCCCCATGCTTGGCAGTTGCCAAGGGGACTGCCCATACCCATGTGATTATTTCTTCAGAGATGGTGAAGTAGGGGTTGTTAATGATGAGGGTGACTTCTTCCTCAATTTACGCTTGAGTATAATGTTTTGCTCTTTTAGGTCTTCGATCTCCTGCTCAAGACTTAATACTCTTTTGCATAGTTCTTGCTTATTTTCCTGCAAGAGACAAAAAGGGATAAACTCGATCTTTGGCTTCTTTGCTCTATCAGGTAGACTTGACTTTTTAAACTCCACATGCACATCCCTCGGTTGAGGTAGCGGAACTTCATCTTCGTCTGAGCTTGTTTCCTCCTTCTCCTAGGGCTCATAGTCTTCTTCTACTTCCGTGGTCCATCCACTATGGTCCAAGTCCCCGTAGACCTTAGGGTCTACAAGGTAATCAGCCACATATCTTTCCCCCTCCGAATCTTGAGATGACATCTTGCTTTAATCTGCAGCAGCAACAGCTCGAAACGAAAACAGAGGATATTTGCGTGATACGGGAGTCAAAACCTTCGGGAGTATATATAATGAATTTTTACCGACCAAAATACGTATCGTGCAAGGAAACGGAGTCCGGAGGGCACACGAGGTGCTCACGAGGTAGGGGGGCGCGCCCAGGGGGGTAGGGCACGCCCTCCACCCTCGTGGAGGCCTCGTGTCCTCCCCGGACTGCTACTTATTTTTCTATTTTTCTAAATATCCCGAAACGGAGAAATATTGCCTTAAAAATTGTTTTAGAGTCGGTTTACTTACCGTATGTTGACATCGGATTTTGGCAAGGTACAAAAGGCAAGTAAGATGGCCTCAAGTGAAAGAGTTTTTAGCATGCAAAGTTTCAGGTCGCCGAGTGGAATAACTTTGATGTTTAATTTATCGCCATTTGACCTTACCTCGGTGGCCGAAGTTGTACTCCGAGTGACAAAAAATTCAACATTCCGAGTGGTTTTCGGCCGATCATGCCTTCAATACGACCTCGGATGAAGGACTATTCTAAAGGAATTGTCTTCGTCTCGTCGAGGCAATTGATTTTGATATATAAATCATCTCAATCCGAGTTCATATGCAAAAGTTAGAGGCAATACACTGCAGGCCGAAGCTGAATGGAAATATGGCGTGAAGTACCAGACGCCCTGTCTGATGGGTCGCGCGAGCAATTCGACCCTTAAGAAGTCCTTGAATCGGAAAAACTTCAACACGAGAAAGTTTCGTCTCGTCGAGCTGATCGATTTTCATATATAATTCGTCTCAATCCGAGGTCGTATGAGACTTGGGGAGACAAATCAAAATCAGGCTATGTTTTTGGTCGAGTGAAAAGCTTACCATCCGAGTGAAAACTCACCGGTCGAGTGAAAACTTACCTTTCGGGTAAAAACCTACCGATCGAGTAAAAGGTTGTGAAAACCTACGAATTGACTAAAAGGTTAAAAACCTACTGATCGAGTAAAAGGTCGAGTGAAAACCTACCGATCGAGTAAAAGGTCGAGTGAAAACTTATCGATCGAGTAAGGGATTACCTTCCGAGTGAAAATATAATTATCCGAGTGGAATATTACCTTCCAAGTGAAAGATTCTAACATCCGAGTGAAAAGTCCAGTCGGACGATCCGAGTGACTCTAATATCCGAGTGGATGAGCTCAAATCCAAGTGAAACTGAGCATGTGCCCGAAAGTTTATCAAGATGATTTCGGGTGAAGAAGTGTTCAATACAGAAGTTGTGCGTATCATCAAGACGGTAAACTTTGGTTTTGGAGTCATCGTCATCAGAGATAGTATATGGCCTGCAAATTCACTACAAGACTCGGATAATTCAGTCTACCGTAGGACCGAGTCCGACTGGAAGGTAAAGACGACCTCGAAAAGTATTCAAGATGGCCTTATTTGAAAAAGTGATCAACATGAGAGTTGTTCGTATCATCGAGGCGCACAAGTTTGATATTTGGGCCATCTTGATCGGAGGTCATATGGAGGCTCGGCGGCCTGCACAAGGAGAAAGACAGAAGTTGGGCCAGATTCAGACTGAATCCGAGTTGGAATAGAACTAGGACTCTAGGACGCGAATTGATGTAATTTTTCTTGTAAGGAAAGCCTAGATGAATCCTTTACTTGTACGGGAAGTCCAGCCGCCTCTTATATATGTTGGGGGTGACGGCCGATTGAACAACACACAATCGAACAAATCAATATACTACTTTTTCCAGTCTACTTTTTATCTCTCCACCGTTTTTCTCTCTTTCTTCGCTATTCTTCGTGTTTGAGGGCTGCGAATCTCGAGGCTCTAGGGGCGAGCGAATCGACCTAGGGCAGCCCATAGCCGCCGCAATCCCTGACGGGGTCCCTCCCGGGGGTGTGGGGTTTCGGGTCTGCAAAAGCGCCTGTCGACTGTCTTGCGTATCGCGCTGTCGGTCGGGTCTCCTTCGACGTGAGCTGCGGTGCATCACCCCCGGCGTCGAGGGTACACGTGATGTGTTCGTGTGTCAACACACTTTTTGGCGACTCCGCTGGGGATCGAAGATCAATCATCATCATCCACCATGTTCGATCTCCCAAGCCATCTGAGGTAGACGCCGATAACATCATTAAGCCCATTCTTGATGAGATATCGGCTGATCATCGCCAAGTCTATGAGGAGTACAAGAAGGCGTGCGAGGAGAAGGATTTGCAGGAGTTCCTTGCAAAGTTCAAGAAGGATCGCCAAGGCAACATCACTCCGATTGAAGAAATCAAGTTCCCTCCTCTTCAAGCCGAGCAGGTTAAACCCTCTGTAAGTACTGCCTTTTCTCCTGAGCAGTGGGCTGAGATTGAAAGTCGTATTACTGATGGTAACAATCTAGTCTATCAAACTTTCATAGAAAATACTAATGCTCAGAAGAATACATCTCAATCGACTGGTGGTAATGATGGTGTAGCTGATAGGGTGCAAAACCCTAATCTGGCTTTACCTATCTCATCGGCGCCTCCCGTGCCGATGACTTATTATCCTACCCAAACAAATCAAATTGTGGCTGCACCCATTAATCCTATTATGAGCATGCCAGGTTCGGTGGCAACGCCGAACCCAACCTTACCTACAGCTACAACCACTCGACCACTAGCAAATTATGGGTCGACATACCTGCCACAATTCTAGCCTACAGCTAGTAACCCTACTCCTCCTATGCCACTGCCACCAGCTTCATCGTCTACTATGGATGATGGTTTAGCTAATCTTAGAGAGGAGATGGCTAAGATGCTTCGAGAGAATTTTGGGGTTGAGTTACCTCGGAATCGGATTTACCAAAAGCCGTACCCCGAGTACTTTGATGCCATCCAGTGCCCTCCAGGATATAAAATTCCAGATTTTGTTAAGTTTAATGGAGAGGCACAAAAACCACATGGGAGCATGTTAGTCAATACTTGGCACAATTGGGTGAGGCAGGCTCACTGAATGAGTTGAAAGTGCGTTTATTTCCTTTGTCATTAACTAGTACCGCATTTTCATGGTTTTCTTCTTTACCACATGGTTCCATTCGAGTTTGGTCGCAGCTAGAGCAGAAATTTCATGATCACTTTTATAGCGGCAACAATGAACTCAAGTTGTCACATCTAACATCGGTTAAGCAGAAGCATGATGAATCGGTCTTCGATTACGTCAAGAGATTCAGAGAAACGAAAAACTGGTGCTTTAGTTTGGTGATAACCGAGAGAGACTTGGCAGACCTAGTGCTGAGTGGTTTGAGAACTCCCATTAGAGAAAAGCTAGAAGGCTATGAGTTTTTAAATATCAACCAAGTCTTACAAAGGGCCTTGGCTCAGGAAACCCGAAGCAAAGATCTCAAAGAAGTGCATAGATACAAAGCCGATCGACCAAAGATGAATATGGTGGAATATGATAGTGATCACTCGGACGATGAGGGTGATGTCTTTGCTACTGAATTTGTTTGGCCATCTAAGGCCAAACCCTTTACTTGCAATGATATGAAACCGATTCATAAGAATCGTGATGAAGAGATGAAGTTTACTTTTAACATTGCTAAGTGTGATAGAATATTTGATGCTTTGCTGCAGGCTAAGATTATTAGAATATCTCATACTTTACCGCCGTTTGAAGAGCTGAAACGGCGTGCTTATTGCAAGTATCATAACTCTTTTTCTCATGCTACTAACGATTGCAATGTTTTTCGATGACAGATACAATCGGCCATTAATGATGGACAATTGAACTTTTCTGAGATGCAAGTTGATAAACAGCCCTATCCAATGAACACCATGGATTTAGAAGGGAAGAAGCTGCTCATTCGGCTGGAGGTAGCCGAATCTGCTAATAAAGCTAATGTCATTGTTGGTGAGCCCAGGAAAGACAAGGAGGGTGACAAGGTCTTGGGGAGACATGTTGTGCTTGATAAGCAACCTGATGGCAAGGAAGTGATCAAGATCACCATCAAGAATCCTACACTCGGGGGGCAAACACGGGTGCAGCAGGACACTCGAGTTAAATTTGTCAAGCCCAAGAGTCCAGAAGTTGGCAAATGGAAGAGGAATGAAGCTAAAGTGCAACGCAAGCGGATCAAGCCAACTTTTGATATGTTGCTGTCCAAATATGCTAATCAGTCGGCTGGTCCCAGCTCTAACCGGCCATCACACTTGAAGCGACCAAGGTCACCATCAGATGATATGTTCAGTCGGTATGCAAACCGAGTGGACCAAGGCACTGTTTCCAGAAGAGCAGAGGCAAACTGTTTGGGACCGACTTGAATACTCATATAATGGCCGATTGAACATTGGCGATTATCAGTCGGTTGGTCAAAATATGCGACCGAGTGGAAACTATCCTAGTGTAAGAATGCACCCAGGTGGAAGCTATCCAAATGAAAAAATATGGATGGGTAGATTCCATCAGAGTGACGTCCATCCGAGTGGATTCCATCCGAGTAAAAAGGTGCGCCCAAGTGGAAATTTCATGCATCTGGAAAGTCGAAAAGAATGGCATCTTAAGTCACCAAGTGTTGCAGGAGTTGAGTCAGGAAAAGGCAAGGAGAAAATGGACGTCGACTCACTTATCTTGGGCACCGAAACATTCCCCATACAGCAGCCGACTGTGCATAATCACTCAACTGAGCCGATACTTGCTATCGCGCCAAAGCACTCGGTTAATGACCATGAAGCAAGCACCAGCCAAGTAAAGGTGAGAGATGCTAAATACACTCGACCAAGGTGGTGTCCTCCAGGGTTAACAAAGACACAGAAGAGGAAACTACAGAGGTTAAGGAGTCAAGAGATGGCGGAGCAGGAGGCCGAGAAGCAAAGGGATAAGTTGTTCCATGACACTCGGCCCATGGTTCCAGCAAAACAAGTGTGGAGGCCAAAACAAATACAAGATACATCAGCTTCTACATCTATCACAGAAGTGCCTACACCACCCAAGGAGGACGATGTGACGGCTATTACATCATCTGCGACACTTCTTACTTCTCCTTCACTCGGCCAGATTTCAGAATCGGTCGATCCACTTGGAGAAGAAGTTGATATGTTGGACTATGAGTCTACGCCGGTTCATGAAGGTATGGATATCAATATGGTGTATTACTTACCTGCTGAGTTTCGTGCTGTAGATGAGGAAGGGGAGGTGGCTCAGCTGGATTTTGGCCCTAAAAATGCAATATTCGAGAAGCCAAAAGAACCAGTAACGCATCTAAAACCGTTATATCTTAGAGGTCATATCAATGGGTCGCCGCTCACTCGGATGCTTATGGATGGAGGTGCTGTGGTAAATCTTATGCCCTATTCGGTCTTCAAGAAATTGGGTTTGCCTGATGAAGAATTGATCAAGACCAATATGGTGCTCAACGGGTTTGAAGGAAAAGAGAAAACTGAAGCCAAAGGTGTAATGTATGTGGAGCTTACAGTCGGAAGCAAAACTTTGGCCACTGCATTCTTTGTTGCTGAGGTGCAAGGTAACTACAACGTTATACTAGGCTGTGACTGGGTTCATGCAAACCAGTGCGCGCCATCCACTATGCACCAGTTTTTGATTCAGTGGGTTGATGATGAAGTGGAAGTCATTCATGCGGATAACTCGGCCTGTGTTGCTTTGGCCGATGCATCGGTGGATTGGCAGCATCCCAATGCTACTTGCTTGACGGGACGTGACTTATCAGAGTTTTATTTTCTCAGCGCGACCAAGAATGGTTTTGTGCCCGTGTCTTTAAAGCCGACTGAATGCAATCGGCTCCAAGGTATGATATGTTTAAATGGATTCTAATTCCGAGTGGTTACAAAAATGTCTCGTAAAATATCGATCCAGTGAGGACGATATGTATGAGTCTATAGAGGAGTTGGATGACATGGATAAACTTGGACAAGGTTTTACATCGGCTGATCCATTAGAAGAGATAGATATTGGAGATGGTTCAGTCACTCGACTGACATTTATAAACAAAAATTTGAAAGCCGATTGTAAGGCTAAATTAATCGAGCTATTGAAAGAATATGTTTGTTGCTTTGCATGGGAATATCATGAGATGCCAGGATTGAGCCGAGAGCTAGTGGAGCATCGGTTTCCTATAAAAGCCGGTTTTAGACCTTATAAACAGTCGGCCAGAAAGTTTAATCCGAAAACATATGACCGGATCAAGGAAGAGATCGGTCGACTGCTTGAAGCTAATTTCATTCGACCTTGCAGGTATGCCGAGTGGATTTCTAACATTGTCCCAGTGGAGAAGAAGGGATTCGGCAAGTTGAGGGTGTGCATTGACTTCAGAGATTTGAATAGGGCTACACCCAAAGATGAGTATCCCATGCCAATAGCCGATATGCTTATTAATGATGCTTCTGGACATAAGGTTATTAGCTTTCTAGATGGTAATGCCGGATACAATCAAATTTTTATGGCCGAAGAGGACATGTACAAAATAGCTTTCCGATGTCCTGGTTTCCTTGGTTTATTCGAGTGGATAGTGATGACATTCGGATTGAAAAATGCTTGGGCCACATATCAAAGGGCTATGAATTTGATTTTTCATGATTTACTCGGTATCATACTTGAAGTTTATATTGATGATATTGTTGTCAAATCGGATGCTTTTGAATCTCACTTGGCCGATTTGCGTTTAGCTTTTGAAAGAATGAAAAAGTATGGACTGAAGATGAATCGTTTGAAGTGTGCATTTGGTGTGTCAGCTGGCAAATTTTTGGGTTTCATTATTCATGAAGATGGCATCAAAATCGATCCCAAAAAGATAGAGGCCATACAGAAAGTGGAGGCTCCAACATGCAAGAGAGATATGCAAAAGTTCCTTGGCAGGGTCAACTATTTGAGAAGGTTCATAGCTAATCTGTCAGGGAAAGTTGATGCACTTACTCCTATCCTTCGGTTAAAGAATGATGTTGATTTCACTTGGGGGGCAAAACAACAAGAAGCCTTTGATATGATCAAGAATTATTTGTGCACTCCTCCGGTGATGAAAGCACCCAAGCATAGAGAGCCTTCTAAACTTTATATCGCAGCAGAGGAAGGTGTTATTGGTGCTGTTTTGACTCAGGATACCGAAGGAAAAGAGCATGCCATTACATATTTGAGCAGACGTTTATTGGACGCCGAGACAAGGTATACATTTATTGAAAAACTATGTCTATGCTTATATTACGCTTGCACAAAATTGAGACATTACCTAGTGCCGAGTGCTTGTGTAGTAGCTTGTCAAACCGATGTCATTAAGTACATGTTGCATAGGCCAATTCTTAGTGGTAGAATTGGCAAGTGGGCTTATGCTTTGATTGAGTATGATTTGGCTTATGAATCTCTAAAATCCACGAAAGGCCAAATTGTTGCTAATTTCATTGTTGAACATCGGATTAATGACAAGGATGATGTTGATATGAACCTTGTTTCATTAGTGCCATGGAGATTGTACTTTGATGGTTCAGTTTGTAGCAATGGCCAAGGTGTTGGTATTGTTTATATATCTCCTCATGGTGCTGTTTTTGAAGCCTCATACCACTTAGAATATTTTTGCACAAACAATCAAGCCGCATATGAAGCATCGTTATTCGGTCTAGAGATGTTACTTGCTATAGGTGTTACACATATTGAGGCTTACGGTGATTCGTTACTAGTGGTGCAGCAAATATCCAGAGTCTTTCAGTGTTTTGATGAATCACTTAATGTTTATCTTGATAAATGTCTAGATATAATTTCTACTTTGGATTGTTTTAGCATTGCACATATATCTAGACATGACAACTAGAAAGCAAATGAGTTGGCACAGCAAGCATCTGGATATCATGTTGATCATGGCATGTTTCATATCTCTCAAAGACCGATGTCTTGTCTTGCCAATATGGGAGAGGCCGAACCTGAACCCACTAATTCGGCCATTAACAAAAAATCTAGTGCAGGTGATAATTCCGACTGGAGAAAGCCCATTGTTGATTACTTGTGCAATCCGAGTGAAAGGGTGGACAGGGCTGTTCGGCGTATGGCTTTCAAGTATACAATGAGAGATGATGGTCTTTATCGCCGAACAGTCGATGATGTTCTTCTAAAGTGTTTAGATGAGGACCAAGCAAGAGTTGCTATGGGAGAAGTACATGAAGGTATTTGTGGCACTCACCAGTCGGCTCCCAAAATGAAATGGTTATTGTGACGTGCTGGGTTTTATTGGCCGACTATGATTAATGATTGCTTCAGATATTATAAAGGGTGTGAAGCTTGTCAAAAGTTTGGTGATATTCAATTGGCTCCTGCTGCTATGTTACGTCCTATTATCAAACCGTGGCCTTTCAGAGGTTGGGGTTTAGATTTCATTGGACAAATCCACCCGTCTTCCTCAAAAGGGCATCGGTTCGTATTGGTGGCAACTGATTATTTCACTAAATGGTCTGAAGCGGTACCTCTCAAGAACATGACACATACGGAGGTAATTAAATTCATAACCGAACACATTATGCATAGATTCGGTATTCCTCAAACGTTAACTACAGATCAAGGTTCATCTTTTATGTCACACCAAGTCAGAGAGTTTGCCGAATCTTATAATATAAAGTTGCTCAATTCCTCTCCATATTATGCCCAAGCTAATGGACAAGCCGAGTCTAGCAATAAAATTTTAATCAAGCTCATCAAGAAGAAGATTGAGGATAATCCGAGGAGATGGCATGAGTTGTTGTCTGAAGCTTTATGGGCACATAGAATTTCAAGGCATGGTGCTACGAAGGTAACTCCATATGAGCTGGTATATGGTCAAGAGGCGGTTTTACCAGTAGAAGTAAATTTGAATGCTTTGAGAATAGCCAAACTGTCAGGACCCTGACTCGATGTCACATCGATCTAGCCGGTAACACCTCATATCACTTTGCGGCCTCATGCACGGTATCCCCACGGGTGTCGCCTTACCTTTGCCCGGGACCGTTTGCGCCTTTTGGCTCACGTATATGATAGTGTCGCTAGCATCCATATGATAAGGAGCCCGGGCTGACATGACTAGTCGTAAACCCAAAGTGGCACAGACTTACAGGGACAGGCATCCATGACCCAGCTTCGAACGTGTCGGTCATCAGCAAGTGGGTCCGGGCTGTAGCACTGGGCTAGCAGGACTCCGGTAAACCGGGTTGTAGTGGGCTAACAGGACTCCGGTACTCAATGCGTGACATTTCCCCGAAGGGACAGACATAGGAACGAAGAAGGACACATGCCGGCCAGCCTAAGTGTTCCAGAGCAATAGCAAGCTACCAAGGCTCAGCGGTAACACTAGGAGACATTTCCCGGTAAGAGAGGCTACTAAAGATAAACAACTAGATAGTCAGATCCCACACATACCAAGCATTTCAATCATACACACAATATGCTCGATATGTGCAAATACAACGAAGCATCACAACATGACTCTACAACACAACTACCTTATTTAAGGCTCAGGGAGCCATACATAACATACACAAGGGTATGGGTCTTACGACCCAGCATTCAAGTCATACAGTCATACAAACCAGCAGCGGAAGTAACTTGTCTGAGTACAGACAACTAGTAAAATAAAAGAGGCTTGGAAAGCCTAGCTATACTACATGGTCCTTCACAAGCTCAGGATCACCACCTGGGCCTTTAGCCTACTCGTTGATGTCAACGTCTACGTAGAACCCATCAGAAGGGGTTGCAGCGTCTTCTGTAAAATGTAAATTATAGCAACATGAGTACAAAGGTACTCAGCAAGACTTACATCAGATCCTACATACATGCATATTATCAAGAAGGGTTGGTGGAGTTATTGTAGCAAGCCAGCTTTGACTCTTGGCTAGGCTAACCTACGAGACTCCAACTTGAAATGGTTTTGCGCACACGAGTCCATTACTCACCACTTCAATACACTACCGAGGATCCACCTCCGTCTTCCCTATGGAAGAGCCATCCTCGGCACTCACACTTATCTTGAGGCTTTTAGTAGTTTCCATTTACTTGTCTATGAACTGTATAGGCAACCAAGTAGTCCTTTACCGCGGACGCGGCTATTCGAATAGATCATGTTAACCCTGCAGGGGTGTACTTCTTCATACACGCTCCCACCACTTACCGTCGTTTACACGACATGTACTCGGCAACCTTCAAGCGGAAGCCCAACGTGGGTGTCGGCCACGACCTACCTAATCACCTAAGTCTCCAGTCCAGGTTTATCGCCTATCCAGGTTCCATCCGCAGGGAGTCCGGCCGAGGTTTCCCATACGGCCCCGAACGATGTGAACAGGGTTCCCGAGATACCTAACGGGTATTCGGTACACCGTGCCACATACCTACCGCATCACAGCCCACCCCTACGGTCAGCGCTGTCCATGGCCTTCAGTAGGCTACAAACACTAGAAACTACTTGCAACTCCTGGAAGGAGAACTAGGGTGAATAAGAAGCCGAGAGGGTCCATTGGTTTCGGGCCCAATGCATGGTAGTAGCTGATTCTTAAATCACACATACAGATCTCAGTGCTTAAGGTCGGCTTCAATGAAACAACCCACCATGTACTCCTACATGGCCTCTCATCGATACCTTTACCAAATCGTGTTCACCACACCACTCTCATTACCGACATGATCATTTCACTCTAGCCCATCACCCAGATGAACCAGACCTGACACGACTCTAAGCATAGCAGGCATAGCAAGGTAGGAACAACACATACATATGGCTCAATCAACTCCTACACATGCTAGTGGGTTTCATCTAGTTACTGTGGCAATGACAGGTCATGCAGAGGAAATGGGTTCAACTACCGTAGCACACAGCAGTTTGAAACGCGTTGTCTTAATGCAGTAAAAGAGAGCAGGAGCGAGAACATGGGATTGTATCGATATGATCAAATGGTTGGTTGCTTGCCTGATGGTTCGATGCACTGATACGGTTCTTCGTTAGGGTAATCACGATACTCCTCGGAGACAGAACCTGTCGCAAGGGACACCGATACACAACCATCACCAAACAATGTGCAACAATATGATGCATGCATGAAACATGGCAATATGAGTGTGTTGGGCTAATGCAACTAGAACCAGAAGGGTTTGAACCAATTTGAATCAAAGATTCAAATTTCAAACTCAAACATGGCCTTTTAAAGTGCTTTTCCTTGTTTTGCATTGAACATCAAGTTAACTTGTTTAGTCATGCATGAAAATAGTACAGATGGATAGATTGGATTTTTCTGATCATTTTTCATATATAATTTGTCTGATTTGGAGTTACAGAATAAAAGTATGAATTTTTGAAGTTTAAATTATATTCTGGAATTTCCTATATTAGAATAATTCCAGAAAATCATTATTGCGTCAGCCTGACGTCAGTGTGACGTCAGCAGGTCAACGGAACACGTCAGGGTCAAACCTGACAATGGGTCCCGCATGTCAGGGTGATTATTTTAATTAAAGTTTAATTAAAACTAATCCTGTTTAATTAACAGGGCTGGGCCCCACCTGTCATTGACTCAGGGGAGTCAACCAGGGCCCACCCGTGGTCAAAGTCAATGCCAGCGGCGCCGGCGTTTAGCCGCCGGCGAGCCCGATGCGGCGGCGGGAGTGGTTTTGGCCATTTCGGCCACCAAATGGGTCGCGGAGACCACCGGAGTGGAGCTGAGGACAAGCCACAGCTCTTGGTGGAGTCCGTTGGGGTCGGGGTGGCCGGAGTTGGCGCCGGCGACGACTTTGGCGGCCACCGGGGTTCGGCCGAAGATGAACTTGGTGCTAGAGGGGTCGGTGAGGCTCGGGGAGTGGCTAGCTAGGTGCTGCGGGACTCGGTGAGTAAGATGGACACCAGCTTGTGGCCGGAGGGTGGCCGGAAGCACGTCGGCGACGAGATCCGCGGCGGTGCGGGCGTGTGATCCTCGTGCGGTGGCTACACGGCTCGAGAATGAGAGAGGGAGGGTCGGAGGAGTAGCTAGGCTCACAGCGCTCCCGTAGAGGCCACCGGCGGGGTCGGGGACGAGCTGAGGCGGCGACGGCATTGAAGGGGATCTCCGGCGACGGCGAGGTCGGTGCGGTGGTCTCGGGCCGCACGAGCACACGGGGCTCGGCTAGCTCGATGAAGTGGACGGCGGCGGAGCTCCTGGACACGGTGGCACGGCATGGGGTGGACGGAGGGCGTGGCTATGGCGAGGGGGTGGCGGCGATGGCGTCGGCCATGGCTGGGGCGTGCGAGGGGGAGGAGCTGGAGAGGAGAGGGGGTGTCTGGGGGGTTCGGGGGAGAGAGGGAGGCCGATTCACGGTGTTAGCCGGGCGAGGGAGGCGGCGAGGCGGCGAGCAGGTGCGTGGCACCCATGCGGTGCTCGCCATCGAGCACCTGCCTGCCTGCCTGGCCGGCAAGCAGCTCGCTGGCGCGGTGCTGGGCTGGGCCGGCAGGTGGGCCGGGTGCTGGGCGCCAGGTAAGCTTTTCCATTTTCTTTCTGTTTTCTGTTTTTTTAATACTTCTGCAACTTTGTTGAATTAAATAAAATACTTAGGCAACTCCTAAAATCACCAAACTACTCCTGGTCCATAGTTGGATTATTTCCAACATGAAACATTTTAGTTTGGAGATATTTGAGCATTTAAATATTTTATATAATTTTAAATGCCCAAATTCAAATATTTATGATTTAATTCAAAAACCCTAAGCTGGCCTAGAAAATGTGCACCACTTTTGGCAGAGGTTCTGAACCAAGACAAAAATGATGGGCATTTTAGAAGGGCATTTCAGGTTCATTGAAAATTATTTTTAGTAACCCTAGTTGGTTTCAGAGGGGGCTGGGGGTTCTGTCATCCCCATTTCAAGTTTCTGATGAAAGAGTAAACATGATGCAACACTCTAATGCATGGCTAACTAGGATGTGACAACTCACCCCCACTCAAAAGAATCTCGTCCCGAGATTTGGGTTCCTCCGGGAAGAAGGCGGGATACTCGAGTCGAAGACGATCCTCCCTTTCCCAAGTTGCTTCATCCTCAGAATGGTGCGACCATTGTACTTTGAGAAACTTGATATTATGACGTCGAGTGGTACGCTCGGCCTGATCGAGGATACGAATGGGGTACTCTCGATATGTAAGATTATCTTGGAGATCAAGCGTTTCGTGGTCCACTCCACGGATAGGATCCGAGAAGCAACGCCTGAGTTGAGAAACGTGGAAGACATCGTGGACTCTGGAGAGGTGCGGAGGTAGTTCCAACTGGTAGGCAACTTCTCCTCGTTTGGCGAGAATGCGAAAAGGTCCAATGTAACGAGGAGCCAATTTGCCTTTGATACCGAAACGATGGGTTCCCTTCAGAGGGGTAACCCGAAGGTAAGCCTTCTCGTCAACCTCGAAAGTCATAGCCTTATGTTTTCGGTCATATTGACTCTTCTGACGGGATTGGGCGGTTTTCAACTTTTCACGAACGATGCGAACTTGCTCTTCTGCTTCCTGAATCATATCCGGGCCAAAGAATTGTCTTTCCCCGGTCTCTGACCAGTTAAGGGGTGTTCGACACCGTCGTCCATAGAGAACTTCAAAAGGGGCTTTACCCAAGCTAGATTGATAGCTGTTGTTGTAAGCGAATTCGGCAAATGGAAGGCACTTCTCCCAATCCATTCCGAATGAGATAACAGAGGCTCGAAGCATGTCTTCTAGAATCTGGTTGACGCGTTCCACTTGACCACTCGACTGAGGGTGGAAAGCGGTGCTAAAGGAGAGACGGGTTCCCATAGCATTTTGGAAACTTTCCCAAAATCGAGAGGTGAAAAGACTTCCTCGATCCGAGTTAATTTCCAAAGGAACACCATGGAGAGACACTATCCGGGAGATGTATAAGTCTGCCAGCTGACTAGCGGTTATACTCTCACGAACAGGTAGGAAATGGGCTACTTTGGAAAGACGATCGACAACGACGAAAATAGCATTATTCCCTCTCTTGGTCCTGGGAAAACCGGTAATGAAATCCATACCAATTTTATCCCATTTCCATTCAGGAATAGCTAAGGGTTGAAGGGTGCCAGCAGGCCGTTGATGCTCTGCTTTTACACGACGACAGACGTCGCAATTAGCAATATACTGAGCAATTTCTCTCTTCATCCTAGTCCACCAGAACCTCTGGCGTAGGTCCTGATACATCTTAGTACTACCGGGATGAATGGTGAGAGGAGATTCATGAGCTTCCTTAAGGATCAATCGCCTCAGGTTTCGCACTTTGGGAACCACTAGTCGATTCCCGAAGTATACGACCCCTTGATCATTAATGGAGAAACAACTCGCAATTCCTTTCTTGATGTTTCTCTTGATGCGGGAGATTCCCGGATCTACCTTCTGTGCTTTGATAATCTGATCCGTAAGGGTAGGTCTTGCCACCAAGGTGGAAAGAAAACCTTGAGGAACAATGTGAAGGTTAAACTTCCGAAATTCCTCATGGAGAAGCGGTTGACTTTGTTGTAACATCAGGTTGTTACAATAAGATTTACGACTTAGCGCATCAGCCATGACGTTGGCTTTCCCTGGGGTGTAGGTTATTCCTAAGTCAAAGTCTGTGATTAACTCCACCCAACGTCTTTGTCTGAGATTCAAATCTGGTTGGGTGAAAATGTACTTCAGACTTTGGTGATCAGTGAATATTTCGCAACAGTTACCGAGGAGGTAATGTCGCCAGGTCTTGAGTGCATAGACTACGGCTGCAAGCTCTAGATCATGGGTAGGATAATTCTCCTCATGTGGGTGCAATTGCCGTGAAGCGTAGGCAATTACGTGTCGGTCTTGCATGAGAATGCAACCTAGTCCTTGTCGCGAGGCGTCACAGTAGATAACAAAGTCCTTGGAGAAGTCTGGCGGTACTAGTACGGGAGCAGAAGTCAGGCGTCTTTTCAGTTCCTGAAAGTTGTGCTCACATTGTGGAGTCCATTCGAACTTCTTATCTTTCTTGAGGAGTTCGGTTAGAGGTTTGGCAACTTTGGAGAAGTTTCGACAAAGCGACGACAATAGCTCGCTAAGCCCAGAAAACTCCGAACTTGCTTGACCGATTCAGGTGGAGTCCAATTAAGGACGGCTTGAACTCGCTCAGGGTTAACAGCAATACCTTTACCAGATATTACATGACCCAGATAGGTCACTTCTGACAACCAAAATTCACATTTGGAAAACTTGGCATAAAGACGATGCTCTCGAAGTTTCTTCAACACTAGCCTTAGATGTTCGGCATGTTCTTCCTCGTTCTTAGAGTAGATGAGTATATCATCGAGATAAACTACGACGAATTTATCCAGATACTCCATGAAGATTGAGTTCATTAACCGAGAAAAGGTGGCTGGAGCGTTGGTTAATCCGAAGGACATGACGGTGTACTCGTATTGGCCATAACGAGTAACAAAGGCCGTTTTAGGGATGTCCCCGTTTCTGATTTTGATTTGATGGTAGCCCAACCTCAAATCCATCTTGGAGAAGACTGAGGATCCAGCGAGCTGATCATACAGGTCGTTGATCCTGGGGAGCGGATATTTGTTCTTGATTGTGACCAAATTGACAGGTCGGTAATCTACAACCATCCGGTCCGTACCATCCTTCTTCTTGACGAATAGGACGGGGCAAGCCCACGGAGATGAACTAGGTCGGATGAAACCCTTTTTCAAGGACTCATCGAGTTGTTTCTTAAGCTCGGCTAGTTCTAGTGGTGCCATCTTATAGGGTCTTCTAGCAATCGGAACGGTTCCTGGAATGAGGTCTATTACGAACTCAACATCCCTGTCAGGTGGAACACCTGGCAATTCCTTTGGAAATACATCCGGGAAGTCACGGACTACCGGAACGTCCTCAAGGTCTGGCAAAGGGCTGGCGTTAAGAGAATATAACTGTCGCTTGGCTATTCGGGTCAAGACATTGACTATCTTCCCCGAAGGATGGGTGAGTTGAACAGTCCTAGAGAAGCAATCAATTTTGGCTTGATGAGCTGACATCCAGTCCATACCCAAAATGATATTAATATCTGAAGATTTAAGGGCTATCAAAGATGCGAGGAAAACTAGTCTGTCGACTTGGATTTCATTTCCATGGCTTACTCTAGAGGTTTGCCATTTGGACCCCGGAGTTTGAATTACCATAGAGATTGGCATGTCACAGAATGCGATGTTATGCAAACGAGCATAATTTTCGGATATAAAAGAATGAGAGGCTCCTGTATCGAAAAGAACAGATGCCGGGTGGCAATTAACAAGAAGCGTACCAAGAACGACGTTGGGATCTTCTTGAGCTTCCTCGGCTGAGATATAGTTGACATGGCCACGTGTAGCGGTGGCCGGCTTGGCATGGAACACTTTTCCTGTCGGCTTGCCACGGCCAACAGCTTTAGCAGATTGGTTGGGGTTGGTCTGGGGACACTCACGCATATAGTGGCCAGATTCCCCACACTTGAAACAAGTCACGGAACTGGTACGTGGAGGAACATTGTTGGTTGGACCCCCATAGGGCTTGGCTGGAGCAGACTGTTGAACAGGGCGAGGCGCCTGGAAAGATGGCCTCGGTGTGAACCTGGGGGGCAGGGCGGTGTTGGGCACCCACACGCGGCGCTTCTGAGGACCAGCACCGGATGAGGAACCCATGTCACGGCCATGCTTGCGTGTTGCGTCATAATCAGTCTGACCAGTTTCAGCACTTATGGCTTTGTTAACAAGTTTCTGAAAAGATGTGCACTCATGCAGACGGAGGTCGCGGCGAAGCTCAGGACTAAGTCCCTTACGGAACCTTGCTTGCTTCTTGGCATCAGTAGAAACTTCCTCAGTTGCATATCGTGCGAGGTTACCAAACTCCCTGCTGTAAGCATCCACAGAGAGTCGGCCTTGGGTGAAATTGCAGAATTCCTCATGTTTACGGTCCATGAGACCCTCCGGAATGTGATGTTCACGGAAAGCCTCACTGAATTCAGCCCAAGTAGTGACATGGCCCGATGGGCGCATAGCTCCATAATTCTCCCACCATAGACTGGCGGGGCCTTCAAGATGATATGCAGCAAAGGTGACCTTGTCAGCCTCAGCTACTAGCGCGGATCGCAGCTTGTGAGAGATACTGCGAAGCCAGTCATCAGCGTCGAGAGGCTCGACGAAGTGGTGGAACGTGGGTGGATGTAATTTGATAAAATCACTGAGTGACACCACGTTAGTCCTCTGATGGTGTGTTGTGTTCTGTTCAATACGCTCCAACAAACGGTTGGTCTCCCGCTTGTTTCTCTCAGCTTCCATCATAACCTCGGCTAGGGAAGGAGGATGAGGCAGATTTGCATCCCTGACTTCACTGCCTTCGGCCTGCTCTTGAGGAGCAGGGTTAGTGCGCGTGTTGACCATCCTAGGTAAACAAGACAATGATTTAGTCAGGATGATAAAATTCCGACATAGGATACAAAATGTAAGGAATAACTCGAAATGCAAGATGATCATCCGTATGACATGGTAGATACAGAAACTGCTTCTTTATTCCATCGTCATACACACCATACAGGGTTTAGTACAAGACCAAACAAAGTACTATTATGGTGAAAATAGGATTACATCTCATCGGAGGCATCCCAAGCTCCTATACATTATTTTTCTACACCTCCGGAAAGAGTACAAACTAGGTCATATCCCACGAGTCACGCGGGATGATAGTCGACATAGATAGTGCGAACTAGTGATACTACCACTAACTCAGACCGATCCGTAGTAGTCCTCGTAGAAGTCACCTCCATAGCCTGGAAGCTCAACATGATCATCCGGAAACAGACGATCTCGCGGAGCTTGTGGACCATAGGGACTAGGATGAGGTCTTGGACCAACAGACGGTGGCCTGCGGGGACCGCGAGGTGGGGTGATGCCTCCTACATCACGCCAACCCATCACGTCTGGCAGGGCAGATCTCACAGGATAGAGATCGCGCATATCCGAATATCCAGCTTGCACCGCCGGTGCGAACCGAGTCAATGTGGCCCAGTGGTCAGCACGGGTATTGAAGAGCTCTAACCTCAAGGCCCGATTTTCACGGTCCTTATCCTCGAGCATCTCAGCAGTGGTGCGAGTCCGTGAATCCTCCTGAGTGGGGTCAGCATAGATAGCCTGGAGATACCCTTGTGCTCCCGGAAGTGATCCTGGCATATACCGGAAATCAGAGTCCCGAAATAGTCCAGATCTGACTCGCATGATGGTCATCATAGAGTAGGCGGCGTCCTGCACAGCCATCTCAATAGTAACCCCGAGTCCATAGGAGAAGTGAAGGGGCTCGGTGGACCCAGGATAAGATGGAAATATCCTGACAGTGCAGAGATACTGGCTTTGATTAAAGTCTCGGAATTGCTCTTCGACCGTGTACTCAGGATACCAGCGGTATCCAGCCTCAGTCATTACCCTGACCAACATGGCAGTATGGCCGGGTACATCTAGGCATCGGGTCAGGCGAACCACTTGATTGAGGTTGCGAGTGGCCATCTGAAAGCACAATCATAATGCAAAGGCATTAGAATTTCTAGCAAAATTTCGGCAGCATAACAGCTGTAAATGCTCAAGAAGGATTTTGAGACATTTGACAAGGGATTTCATACACACTCAACATCATCATATCAAAGTTCTGAAACCATCCTAACAACATAACGTGGTAGAAGAACTGAACTAGGCTTGTATCCATCAAACCTGTAAGGTACTACTGATTAGTAACACGTGAACCTGATAGAGAGAATAGATCCTAATTCCTTAACCCCCGGTGGAAGAATAGACTGACTCAGATCAGAATGTCATCAGATAAAGGAGTAAAAAGAGCCCTACGTTCCAACCCACAAACAATTCCCCTACATATAACTAAAGAATTTCTAGACTCAACATCGACCAGATTGGCTTGGAGAACCTACAGGCAGTCCTGCTCTGATACCAATGCCGTCAGGACCCCGATTCGATGTCACATCGATCTAGCCGGTAACACCTCATATCACTTTGCGGCCTCACGCACGGTATCCCCACGGGTGTCGCCTTACCTTTTCCCGGGACCGTTTGCGCCTTTTGGCTCACGTATATGATAGTGTCGCTAGCATCCATATGATAAGGAGCCCGGGCTGACATGACTAGTCGTAAACCCAAAGTGGCACAGACTTACAGGGACAGGCATCCATGACCCAGCTTCGAACGTGTCGGTCATCAGCAAGTGGGTCCGGGCTGTAGCACTGGGCTAGCAGGACTCCGGTAAACCGGGCTGTAGCGGGCTAACAGGACTCCGGTACTCAATGCGTGACATTTCCCCGAAGGGACAGACACAGGAACGAAGAAGGACACATGCCGGCCAGCCTAAGTGTTCCAGAGCAGTAGCAAGCTACCAAGGCTCAGCGGTAACACTAGGAGACATTTCCCGGTAAGAGAGGCTACTAAAGATAAACAACTAGATAGTCAGATCCCACACATACCAAGCATTTCAATCATACACACAATATGCTCGATATGTGCAAATACAACGAAGCATCACAACATGACTCTACGACACAAGTACCTTATTTAAGGCTCAGGGAGCCATACATAACATACACAAGGGTACGGGTCTTACGACCCAGCATTCAAGTCATACAGTCATACAAACCAGCAGCGGAAGTAACTTGTCTGAGTACAGACAACTAGTAAAATAAAAGAGGCTTGGAAAGCCTAGCTATACTACATGGTCCTTCACAAGCTCAGGATCACCACCTGGGCCTTTAGCCTACTCGTTGATGTCAACGTCTACGTAGAACCCATCAGAAGGGGTTGCAGCGTCTTCTGTAAAATGTAAATTATAGCAACATGAGTACAAAGGTACTTAGCAAGACTTACATCAGATCCTACATACATGCATATTATCAAGAAGGGTTGGTGGAGTTATTGCAGCAAGCCAGCTTTGACTCTTGGCTAGGCTAACCTACGAGACTCCAACTTGAAATGGTTTTGCGCACACGAGTCCATTACTCACCACTTCAATACACTACCGAGGATCCACCTCCGTCTCCCTACGGAAGAGCCATCCTCGGCACTCACACTTATCTTGAGGCTTTTAGCAGTTTCCATTTACTTGTCTATGAACTGTATAGGCAACCAAGTAGTCCTTTACCGCGGACGCGGCTATTCGAATAGATCATGTTAACCCTGCAGGGGTGTACTTCTTCATACACGCTCCCACCACTTACCGTCGTTTACACGACATGTACTCGGCAACCTTCAAGCGGAAGCCCAACGTGGGTGTCGGCCACGACCTACCTAATCACCTAAGTCTCCAGTCCAGGTTTATCGCCTATCCAGGTTCCATCCGCAGGGAGTCCGGCCGAGGTTTCCCATATGGCCCCGAACGATGTGAACAGGGTTCCCGAGATACCTAACAGGTATTCGGTACACCGTGCCACGTACCTACCGCATCACAACCCACCCCTACGGTCAGCGCTGTCCACGGCCTCCAGTAGGCTACAAACACCAGAAACTACTTGCAACTCCTGGAAGGAGAACTAGGGTGAATAAGAAGCCGAGAGGGTCCATTGGTTTCGGGCCCAATGCATGGTAGTAGCTGATTCTTAAATCACACATACAGATCTCAGTGCTTAAGGTCGGCTTCAATGAAACAACCCACCATGTACTCCTACATGGCCTCTCATCGATACCTTTACCAAATCGTGTTCACCACACCACTCTCATTACCGACATGATCATTTCACTCTAGCCCATCACCCAGATGAACCAGACCTGACACGACTCTAAGCATAGCAGGCATAGCAAGGTAGGAACAACACATACATATGGCTCAATCAACTCCTACACATGCTAGTGGGTTTCATCTAGTTACTGTGGCAATGACAGGTCATGCAGAGGAAATGGGTTCAACTACCGTAACACACAGCAGTTTGAAACGCGTTGTCTTAATGCAGTAAAAGAGAGCAGGAGCGAGAACATGGGATTGTATCGATATGATCAAATGGTTGGTTGCTTGCCTGATGGTTCGATGCACTGATACGGTTCTTCGTTAGGGTAATCACGATACTCCTCGGAGACAGAACCTGTCGCAAGGGACACCGATACACAACCATCACCAAACAATGTGCAACAATATGATGCATGCATGAAACATGGCAATATGAATGTGTTGGGCTAATGCAACTAGAACCAGAAGGGTTTGAACCAATTTGAATCAAAGATTCAAATTTCAAACTCAAACATGGCCTTTTAAAGTGCTTTTCCTTGTTTTGCATTAAACATCAAGTTAACTTGTTTAGTCATGCATGAAAATAGTACAGATGGATAGATTGGATTTTTCTGATCATTTTTCATATATAATTTGTCTGATTTGGAGTTACAGAATAAAAGTTATGAATTTTTGAAGTTTAAATTATATTCTAGAATTTCCTATATTAGAATAATTCCAGAAAATCATTATTGCATCAGCCTGACGTCAGTGTGACGTCAGCAAGTCAACGGAACACGTCAGGGTCAAACCTGACAGTGGGTCCCGCATGTCAGGGTGATTATTTTAATTAAAGTTTAATTAAAACTAATCCTGTTTAATTAACAGGGCTGGGCCCCACCTGTCATTGACTCAGGGGAGTCAACCAGGGCCCACCCGTGGTCAAAGTCAATGCCAGCGGCGCCGGCGTTTAGCCGCCGGCGAGCCCGACGCAGCGGCGGGAGTGGTTTTGGCCATTTCGGCCACCAAATGGGTCGCGGAGACCACCGGAGTGGAGCTGAGGACAAGCCGCAGCTCTTGGTGGAGTCCGTTGGGGTCGGGGTGGCCGGAGTTGGCGCCGGTGACGACTTTGGCGGCCACCGGGGTTCGGCCGAAGATGAACTTGGTGCTAGAGGGGTCGGTGAGGCTCGGGGAGTGGCTAGCTAGGTGCTGCGGGACTCGGTGAGTAAGATGGACACCAGCTTGTGGCTGGAGGGTGGCCGGAAGCACGTCGGCGACGAGATCCGTGGCAGTGCGGGCGTGTGATCCTCGTGCGGTGGCTACACGGCTCGGGAATGAGAGAGGGAGGGTCGGAGGAGTAGCTAGGCTCACAGCGCTCCCGTAGAGGCCACCGGCGGGGTCGGGGACGAGCTGAGGCGGCGACGGCGTTGAAGAGGATCTCCGGCGACGGCGAGCTCGGGCGAGGTCGGTGCGGTGGTCTCGGGCCGCACGAGCACACGGGGCTCGGCTAGCTCGATGAAGTGGACGGCGGCGGAGCTCCTGGACACGGTGGCACGGCGTGGGGTGGACGGAGGGCGTGGCTACGGCGAGGGGGTGGCGGCGATGGCGTCAGCCATGGCTGGGGCGTGCGAGGGGGAGGAGCTGGAGAGGAGAGGGGGTGTCTGGGGGGTTCGGGGGAGAGAGGGAGGCCGATTCACGGCGTTAGCCGGGCGAGGGAGGCGGCGAGACGGCGAGCAGGTGCGTGGCACCCATGCGGTGCTCGCCGTCGAGCACCTGCCTGCCTGCCTGGCCGGCAAGCAGCTCGCTGGCGCGGTGCTGGGCTGGGCCGGCAGGTGGGCCGGGTGCTGGGCGCCAGGTAAGCCTTTCTATTTTCTTTCTGTTTTCTGTTTTTTTAATACTTCTGCAACTTTGTTGAATTTAATAAAATACTTAGGCAACTCCAAAAATCACCAAACTACTCCTGGTCCATAGTTGGATTATTTCCAACATGAAACATTTTAGTTTGGAGATATTTGAGCATTTAAATATTTTATATAATTTTAAATGCCCAAATTCAAATATTTATGATTTAATTCAAAAACCCTAAGCTTGCCTAGAAAAATGTGCACCACTTTTGGCAGAGGTTCTGAACCAAGACAAAAATGATGGGCATTTTAGAAGGGCATTTCAGGTTCATTGAAAATTATTTTTAGTAACCCTAGTTGGTTTCAGAGGGGGCTGGGGGTTCTGTCATCCCCATTTCAGGTTTCTGATGAAAAAGTAAACATGATGCAACACTCTAATGCATGGCTAACTAGGATGTGACACAAACAAAATGATTTATCGGCAGTAGACTTTTATAACTTGATGATGGACAATATTGATGAAGTTGCTGATAAACGTTTGGTTGCTTTGGAGTCCATAGAGAGAGACAAGTTGAGGGTTGCAAGAGCTTACAATAAGAAAGTTAAGTTGAAGAATTTTCAAGTTGGTGAACTCGTCTGGAAAGTGATTCTGCCGATTGGTTCAAGAGATAGAAAATTCGGGAAGTGGTCTCCAAGTCGGGAAGGTCCTTTTAGGATTACAAGGGTTGTTCCTGGAAATTCATATTTGGTAGAATCAATACAAGGGGCATTGTTACCCCGAGCTCTCAGCGGAAAATATTTGAAGAAGTACCACCCGAGTGTGTGGCAGGAAGCCTGAGTAGGCAATGGCCGATATACGATTATTGCCCTTAGCACAAACATGGCCGATACATAATTGTCGCCCTGAGGAAAATAAATGGCCGATGGAGTGTTGACATCGTCCTTAGAACAAACACCGTGCATATTATTTTTCGGCATGCAAGCTTTGCCGAAAAACAGGGGGGCATGTGTTGACATCGGATTTTGGCAAGGTACAAAAGGCAAGTAAGATGGCCTCAAGTGAAAGAGTTTTCAGCATGCAAAGTTTCAGGTCGCTGAGTGGAATAACTTTGATGTTTAATTTATCGTCATTCGACCTTATCTCGGTGGTCGAAGTTGTACTCCGAGTGACAAAAAATTCAACATTCCGAGTGGTTTTCGGCCGATCATGCCTTCAAGACGACCTCGGATGAAGGATTATTCTAAAGGAATTGTCTTCGTCTCGTCGAGGCAATTGATTTTGATATATAAATCATCTCAATCCGAGTTCATATGCAAAAGTTAGAGGCAATACACTGCAGGCCAAAGCTGAATGGAAATATGGCGCGAAGTACCAGACGCCCTGTCTGATGGGTCGCGCGAGCAATTCGGCCCTTAAGAAGTCCTTGAATCGGAAAAACTTCAACACGAGAAAGTTTCGTCTCGTCGAGCCGATTGATTTTCATATATAATTCGTCTCAATCCGAGGTCGTATAAGACTTGGGGAGACAAATCAAGATCAGGCTATGTTTTTGGTCGAGTGAAAAGCTTACCATCCGAGTGAAAACTCACCGGTCGAGTGAAAACTTACCTTTCGGGTAAAAACCTACCGATCGAGTAAAAGGTCGAGTGAAAACCTACCAATTGAGTAAAAGGTTAAAAACCTACCGATCGAGTAAAAGGTCGAGTGAAAACCTACCGACCGAGTAAAAGGTCGAGTGAAAACTTATCGATCGAGTAAGGGATTACCTTCCGAGTAAAAATATAATTATCCGAGTGGAATATTACCTTCCAAGTGAAAGATTCTAACATCCGAGTGAAAAGTCTAGTCGGACGATCCGAGTGACTCTAATATCCGAGTGGATGAGCTCGAATCCAAGTGAAACTGAGCATGTGCCCGAAAGTTTATCAAGATGATTTCGGGTGAAGAAGTGTTCAATACAGAAGTTGTGCGTATCATCAAGACGGTAAACTTTGGTTTTGGAGTCATCATCATCAGAGATAGTACATGGCCTGCAAATTCACTACAAGACTCGGATAATTCAGTCTACCGCAGGACCGAGTCCGACTCGAAGGTAAAGACGACCTCGAAAAGTATTCAAGATGGCCTTATTTGAAAAAGTGATCAACATGAGAGTTGTTCGTATCATCGAGGCGCACAAGTTTGATATTTGGGCCATCTTGATCGGAGGTCATATGGAAGCTCAGCGGCCTGCACAAGGAGGAAGACAGAAGTTGGGCCAGATTCAGACTGAATCCGAGTTGGAATAGAACTAGGACTCTAGGACGCGAATTGATGTAATTTTTCTTGTAAGGAAAGACTAGATGAATCCTTTACTTGTACGGGAAGTCCAGCCGCCTTTTATATATGTTGGGGGTGACGGCCGATTGAACAACACACAATCGAACAAATCAATATACTACTTTTTCCTGTCTACTTTTTATCTCTCCACCGTTTTTCTCTCTCGTTCTTCGCTGTTCTTCGTGTTTGAGAGCTGCGAATCCCGAGGCTCTAGGGGCGAGCGAATCGACCTAGGGAAGCCCATAGCCGCCGCAATCCCTGACGGGGTCCCTCCCGGGTGCGCGGGGTTTCGGGTCTGCAAACGCACCCGCCGACTGTCTTGCGTATCGCGCTGTCGGCCGGGTCTCCTTCGACGTGAGTTGCGGTGCTTCACCCCCGGTGTCGAGGGTACACGTGACGTGTTCGTGTGTCAACACCGTACCACATACCTATTCCTTTTCGGGGTCTGAACGTTCTAGAAAGTGTCCCTTATGTATTCCTCCGGGGTTACGGTTTCAATAATATTAGTTTCAACATTTATAGGATTACCTGAGATATAGTGTTTGATCCTTTGACCGTTTACCACCTTTGGATTTGTGCCTTCAAAGTTGTTGATTTTTATGGCACTGGAACAATAGACCTCCTCGATAACATAGGGACCTTCCCACTTAGAGAGAAGCTTTCCTGCAAAAAAATCTTAAACGAGAGTTGTATAGCAATACATAATCACCTACATTAAACTCACGCTTTTGTATCCTTTTGTCATGCCATCTTTTAACCTTTTCTTTAAACAACTTGGCATTTTCATAAGCTTGGGTTCTCCATTCATCAAGTGAGCTAATATCAAATAACCTCTTCTCACCGGCAAGTTTGAAATCATAGTTGAGCTCTTTAATAGCCCAATATGCCTTATGTTCTAGTTCGAGAGGTAAGTGACAAGCTTTTCCATAGACCATTTTGTACGGAGACATACCCATGGGATTTTTATATGGAGTTCTATAGGCCCATAATGCATCATCAAGTTTCTTAGACCAATTCTTTCTAGACCTATTAACAGTCTTTTGCAAAATTAATTTGAGCTCTCTATTGCTCAATTCTACTGGACCACTAGACTGCGGGTGATAAGGAGATGCAATCCTATGATTAACGTCATATTTAGCAAGCATCTTATGGAAAGCACCATGAATAAAGTGTGAACCACCATCAGTCATTAAATATCTAGGGACTCCAAACCTCAGAAAAATAAATTCCTTAAGCATTTTAATAGAAGTGTTATGATCAGCACTACTAGTTGGAATAGCTTCTACCCACTTAGTAACGTAATCAACAGCAACTAAAATATGTGTGTATCCATTAGAGGCAGGAAAAGGTCCCATATAATCAAAGCCCCAAACATCAAATGGTTCAATAACAAGTGAATAATTCATAGGCATTTCTTGACGTCTACTAATATTACCAAATCTTTGACATTCATCACAAGACAAAACAAACTTACGGGCATCCTTGAAGAGAGTAGGCCAATAAAAACCAGATTGCAATACCTTATGTGCAGTTCTATCTCTAGCATGGTGTCCTCCATAAACTTCGGAGTGACACTTGCGTAGGATCTATTCCTATTCATGCTCAGGTACACAACGTCCAATGACACCATCTACTCCTTCTTTATAAAGATGTGGGTCATCCCAAAAGTAATGTCGCAAGTCATAGAAAAACTTTTTCTTTTGCTGGTATGTGAAGCTAGGTGGTATAAATTTAGCGACAATATAATTAGCATAATCAGCATACCATGGAGTGCTACGAGAAGTGCTTATGACATTTAATTGCTCATCAGGGAAGCTATCATCAATAGGTAGTGGGTCATCAAGAACATTCTCTAACCTAGATAAGTTATCTGGAACAGGGTTCTGAGCTCCTTTTCTATCAACAATATGCAAATCAAATTCTTGCAGCAAGAGAACCCATCTAATGAGTCTAGGTTTCGCATCCTTCTTTTCCATATGATATTTAATAGCAGCATGATCAGTGTGAATAGTTACTTTAGAATCAACAATATAGGGTCTTAATTTATCACAAGCAAATACAACTGTTAAAAGTTCCTTTTTGGTAGTAGCATAGTTTCTTTGAGCATTGTCTAGAGTCTTACTAGCATAATGGATAACATTCAATTCTTATCAACTCTTTGCCCTAGAACAGCACCTACAGCATAATCACTAGCATCACACATAATTTCAAAGGGTAAATTCCAATCAGGTGGCTGAACAACAGGTGCAGAGACTAATGCTTTCTTAAGTATTTCAAATGCTTCTACACAATCATCATCAAAGACAAATGGTACATCTTTTTGTAATAAATTAGTCAGAGGCCGAGAGATTTTTGAGAAGTCCTTAATGAACCTCCTATAAAATCCGGCGTGACCAAGGAAACTTCTTATACCTTTAATGTCCTTGGGACATGTCATCTTTTCAATAGCATTAACCCTGGCTTTATCAACTTCAATACCTCTTTCAAAAACTTTGTGCCCCAAGACAATACCTTCATTAACCATAAAGTGGCACTTTTCCCAATTCAAGACAAGATTAGTTTCTTCACATCTCTTCAAAACTCGAGCAAGATTGCTCAAGCAATCATCAAAAGAGGAACCATAGACGGAAAAGTTGTCCATGAAGACCTCACAAATCTTTTCACAAAAGTCAGAGAATATAGCCATCATGCATCTTTGAAAGGTAGCAGGTGCATTACATAAACCAAAAGGCATACGTCTATAAGCAAAAGTACCAAAAGGGCATGTAAAAGTAGTCTTTGATTGATCCTTAGCTGAAACAGGTATTTGAGAGAAACCAGAATAACCATCTAGAAAGCAATAATGTGTATGTTTGCATAATCTTTCTAGCATTTGATCAATAAAAGGTAAGGGGTAATGATCTTTCTTAGTAGCTTTATTTAATTTGCGGAAATCAATTACCATCCTATAGCCTGTGATAATTCTTTGCGGAATCAATTCATCTTTATCATTAGGGACAACAGTAATACCTCCCTTCTTAGGGACACAATGGACAGGACTTACCCACTGACAATCAGCAACGGGATAAATTATACCTGCCTCCAGAAGCTTGAGTATTTCTTTTCTTACAACTTCTTTCATTTTAGGATTCAAACATCGCTGAGGATCACAAACTGGTTTGCCATCCGCTTCCAAATTTATTTTATGTTGACATAGAGTGGGACTAATGCCCTTAAGATCATCAAGTGTATATTCAATAGCGGCACGGTGCTTCTTCAGAGTTTTCAATAATCTTTCTTCTTCATGCTCTGAGAGGTTAGAACTAATAATAACAGGATATATTTTCTTTTCATCAAGATAACCATATTTAAGATTATCACGCAACGGTTTAAGCTCAAACACGGGATCACCCTTGGGTGGAGGAGGATCCCCTAGGATTTCAACAGGCAAATTGTGTTGCAGAATAGGTTCCTGTTTAAAGAATACTTCATCTATTTCCCTTCTTTCATTCATGAACATATCATTTTCATGGTCTAGCAAATATTGTTCTAAAGGATCACTAGGAGGTACGGCAATAGAAGCAAGACCAATAATTTCATCCTTACTAGGCAATTCTTCCTCACGATGTTGTTTATTAAATTTAGAAAAATTGAACTCATGAACCATATCATCCAAGCCAATAGTAACAACATTCTTTTTGCAGTCTATCTTAGCATTAACAGTATTCAAGAAGGGTCTACCAAATATAAGGGACAAGAGCTATATTGTGGAGAACCAAGAACAAGAAAATCAGCGGGATATTTTGTTTTCCCACACAAGACTTCAACATCTCTAACAATTCCCACTGGAGAAATAGTATCTTTATTGGCAAGTTTAATTGTAACATCAATACCTTCTAACTCAGCAGGTGCAATATCATGTATAATTTCTTTGTATAAGTCAATGGGTATAACACTAGCACTAGCACCCATATCACCCAAGCCATGATAACAATGATGTCCTATTTTAACAGAAATAACAGGCACGCCTACCACAGGTCTATGTTTATCTTTATCACAAGGTTTAGCAATTCTGGCAGTTTCACCACAGAATTGAATAACATGCCCATCAATATTATCAGACAAGAGATCTTTAACAATAGCAATATTAGGTTCTACTTTGACTTGCTCAGGAGGCATATAAGTTCTAATATTGCTTTTACGAACAACAGTTGAAGCTTTAGCATGATCCTTCATTCTAACAGGGAAAGGTGGTTTCTCAACATAAGAAGTGGGAACAATAGGATCATTATAAGTGACAATCTTTTCTTCAACTTTAATAGGTGAAGCTACTTTTAATTCTATGGGAGGATGATATTTAAACCACTTCTCCTTGGGGAGATCAACATAAGTAGCAAAAGATTCATAGAAAGAAGCTACTATTTCATAGTCAAGTCCATATTTAGTGCTAAACTTACGGAAAATATCGGTATCCATAAAAGATTTAACACAATCAAACTTAGGTGTCATACCTGACTCCTTACCTTCGTCGAGGTCCCAATCTTCAGAGTTGCGTTTAATTCTATCCAATAAATTCCATTTGAATTCAATAGTCTTCATCATAAAAGAGCCAGCACAAGAAGTATCGAGCATGGTGCGATTGTTATCAGAAAGCCGAGCATAAAAACTTTGCATAATTACTTCTCTTGCGAGCTCATGATTGGGGCATAAATATAACATTGATTTAAGCCTCCCCCAAGCTTGAGCGATGCTTTCTCCTTCGTGAGGCCAAAAATTATATATATAATTGCGATCACGATGAACAAGATGCATAGGGTAATACTTTTGATGAAATTCCAACTTCAATCTTTTATAGTTCCAGGATCTCATATCATCACATAGCCTATACCATGTCAATACGTCTCCCTTTAAAGATAAAGGTAAAGCCTTCTTCTTAACAACATCATCGGGTATACCTGCAAGCTTAAATAGTCCACAAACATCATCCACATAGCATAGATGTTCATCAGGATGCTTTGTTCCATCTCCTGTAAAAGTATTAGCTAGCAGTTTTTCCATCATACCCGAAGGAATCTCAAAAGGAGTTTCATTTTCAATAGGTTCAGTAGGTTGAGGAGCAACTCTTTGCTCTACTAGGCGGGGTGAAGATACCCCGAACAAGCCCCTCAGATAATTACTTTCCATAGTAACAAGTGACAGAAAATTTCAGCACACTAAATAAATTTTTCCTTACAAAATTCCACCTACCAAAGGGGCTTCACTCCCCGGCAACGGCGCCAGAAAAGAGTCTTGATGACCCACAAGTATAGGGGATCTATCGTAGTCCTTTTGATAAGTAAGAATGTCGAACCCAACGAGGAGCAGAAGGATATGATAAAGGTTTTCAGCAAGGTATTCTCTGCAAGTACTGAAATAAGTGGTAACAGATAGTTTTGTGATAAGATAAATTGTAACGAGCAACAAGTAACAAAAGTAAATAAAGTGCAGCAAGGTGGCCCGATCCTTTTTGTAGCAAAGGACAAGCCTGGACAAACTCTTATAATAGGAAAAGTGCTCCCGAGGACACATGGGAATATCGTCAAGCTAGTTTTCATCAAGCTCATATGATTCACGTTCGGCACTTTGATAATTTGATATGTGAGTGGACCGGTGCTTGGGTACTGCCCTTACTTGTACAAGCATCCCACTTATGATTGACCTCTATTGCAAGCATCCACAACTACAACAAAAGTATTAAGGTAAACCTAACCATAGCATGAAACATATGGATCCAAATCAGCCCCTTACGAAGCAACGCATAAACTAGGGTTTAAGCTTCTGTCACTCTAGCAACCCATCATCTACTTATTACTTCCCAATGCCTTCCTCTAGGCCCAAATAATGGTGAAGTGTTATGTAGTCGACGTTCACATAACACCACTAGAGGCTAGACAACATACATCTCATCAAAATATCGAACGAATACCAAATTCACATGACTACTAATAGCAAGACTTCTCCCTTGTCCTCAGGAAAAAATGTAATTACTTACAAAGCATATTAATGTTCATAATCATAGGGGTAATAAAGTGCATAAAGGATCTGAACATATGATCTTCCACCAAATAAACCAACTAGCATCAACTACAAGGAGTAATCAACACTACTAGCAAACTACTAGCACCAATCCCGGACTTGGAGACAAGAATTGGATACAAGAGATGAACTTGGGTTTGGAGATGAGATGGTGCTGGTGAAGATGTTGATGGAGATTGCCCTCTCCCATTGAGAGGAGCATTGGTGATGGCGATGGTGATGATTTCCCCCTCCCGGAGGGAAGTGTCCCCGGCAGAACAGCTCTGCCAGAGCCCTAGATTGGTTCCGCCAAGGTTCCGCCTCGTGGCGGTGGAGTCTCGTCCCGAAAGGTTGCTTCCTTATTTTTTCTCATCGAAAGACTTTATATAGGAGAAGATGGGCATCGGAGAGCCACCAGGGGGCCCACGAGGTAGGGGGGCGCGCCCAGGGGGGGCGCCCCCCACCCTCGTGAGCAGGGTGTGGGCCCCCCTGGCCTTCATCTTTGGCGACGATTTTTCTTTATTTATTTTAATGTATTCCGTGGAGTTTCAGGATTTTTGGAGTTGTGTAGAATAGGCCTTCAATATTTGCTACTTTTCCAGCCCAGAATTCCAGCTGCCGGCATTCTCCCTCTTCATGTAAACCCTGTAAAATAAGAGAGAATAGCCATAAGTATTGTGACATAACGTGAAATAACAGCCCATAATGCAATAAATATTATCATAAAAGTGTGATGCAAAATGGACGTATCAATGTTGTACCGGAGGACAGATACTTACAAGGTTATACGGGTGTGCAGGATGTGTACCAGATCCCGTAGCGCCGTCATGCTTCACTAAAGAATGGATTTGCTTGTTTCAGATGATATCTCCAGAAGAAATAAGAGTTAAAGTCAGAGTTGCATAGGCGTGTAAGCTAAGAGAGCAGTGAAAGGATATCCAAACATCGTCGGAACAGTGCACAAGGGAGTGATGTGTGGATACCTAGTTCGGGCCGGCGTTTGGGCATGCTCGCCAAGCTAGAGTGCGGGTCACTTCAGAGCCGTTGAGGGTGATGCGTTGGCATTGGCTGGCCACGCACGGATGCAGATCTTGAGTGGCAGCGGAGCAGTACGATGCGGTGGACGAGACCGTTGTTGAAGCCCCAACGGCCTCAGGGGCGGAGGTGCGACGATGTGCTCGGTGAAGTAGCCCCGGTGAGCTAGGAGACAACGTCGGTGAAGCGCACCTGATGCGGTGGAACTCGGTGTCTGTGAGGCACGTGGGTTGCGGCGGCCAACGTTGTCGGTGGACCACCCGGTGCGGTGGACGAGGGCGTAGATGAGGTAGCTCCGGTGCGGTGGTGAAGCGTGGCCGTCGTCTGGCATAGAGGTGGGGAAAGAGACGAGACGAGGGGCGATACAAACTTTGCTTGGGTTGGTGGCGAATTAGGGATTTGAGAAATCTGGGCGCGGAAGGGGACAGTGGAGAAGAGAGATTTTGCAGGGCTGGAATTGGGGCCGCCAGATATTTCAATCCGAAACATGGAAGAGCAAACTTATTTTGTCGCCGTCCATTTTTTTGGGGGGGGAGGGACGAAGGAGGGAGTGGGGGAGGGAGGGACGAGGGAGGGGGTGGGTGGCTGGGTGCTACACGTCCGTTCGACACACGAGACCACCCCGACAGGACTATGCTTTGGTGCCTTAAGGCACCTGCCTTTGTGTCCATGACATGTGGGCCCAACAGGTGGTTGGCCCACATGTCAGTGACCCAAAGGCAGGTCCCTTTAAGGCACCGAAGCAGCCTCCACCCCGACACGACCCTTGTCTACCTGGTGCGCCTACATTTGAGAATGCAAACGAATCTTCTTTCATTTGCAAACGAATCTGTAAGTATTACCATGCCCGTGTTTTCCTTGCAATAATTAGTCATTCGAAACGAGATACTCCCTCTGAGGGAGTCCTGGACTAGGGGGTGTCTAGACAGCCGGACTATCATCGTCTGCCGGACTCCAAGACCACGAAGATACAAGATTGAAGACTCCGTCCCGTGTCCGGATGGGACTTTTCTTGGCATGGAAGGCAAGCTTGGCGATACGGATATGTAGCTCTCCTGCCATTGTAACCGACTCTGTGTAACCCTATCCCTCTCTAGTGTCTATATAAACCGGAGGGCTTTAGTCCGTAGGACATAACCTCCATTACAACAATCATACAATAGGCTAGATTTTAGGGTTTAGCCTCCTTGATGTCGTGGTAGATCCACTCTTGTACTACCCATATCATCAATATTAATCAAGCAGGACGTAGGGTTTTACCTCCATCAAGAGGGCCCGAACCTGGGTAAAACATCGTGTCCCTTGTCTCCTGTTACCATCCGCCTAGACACACAGTTCGGGACCCCCTACCCGAGATCCGCCGGTTTTGACACCGACATTGGTGCTTTCATTGAGAGTTCCTCTGTGCCATCGCCAATAGGAAGGATGCCTCCTCCCGTCTTCAAAGACGGTATTTTTGCCAATGGGGCCTTGGCCTCCGGCCAAACTATCCGGCTAGGTGGTTTTCTTATGACCACATGTCCGGCCACCGCTTCGACAATGACTTCTCAAGTCGTCAAAAGCAATCTTCACGTCAGCTCGGAATTCACTGAGCGGCTGGATCCAATAGAGCTCTCGTCTGTCAACGAGCTCTTGGATCACATAGCCGCCCTGGGAGTCGCTACAGACTACAATCAGATCGGGCTTAAAACCGATCTGAGAGAGATTAACTCTCCCCAGGTCACCCACCACGTCGCAGTAGTAGAGGAACAATGCGGCGGCTCTCCTCCTATATTGAAAACTAGTCATGCCCGGGCTCCCGAACCCTCCATGCCGGATTTCCGCGGAGGGACGGACTTCGATCGAGCACTGAACTTAAAATCAGACATCGTTCCGGACTCGCTGGACAACGTCTAGCAATCCAAGCATCCAAATTTGGAAACTTCCCGGCCTTCGAGCCTCGAGATGGGCAGGGTTCCGGACTTAATTCCACCCACCCGCCCAGACATATGCGATCTATCACTAATCCGGCAAGAGCCCGCTGAAACAGTACATCACTATTGGGCTAGATTCCTCCTGGTCATGGACAGGATAAAAGACTGCCGAGAGGAAAACGCAATCTCAATTTTTTGCAATAATTGCACGGATAAGGGAATCTTGAACGCCGTCAGCCGTTGTAAAATTACACGCTTCACCGACCTGGCGTCCATAGTACGAAAGTACTGTGCGATGGAGAGTTTCCGGAAAACCGAAAATAAGTTTTGGGACAATCCGGCCCCAATCCTAGTCCGCAACAAAAGGGTGCATTACACTCAGGCACCAGATATAAAAACCAAAAAGCAAAAACCCCATAGAGGGCATGGAACCGTACTGGAGGAATGGCTTAGTGGACCCTGTAAAATTCACAGTACAGAAGGCGCTATCCCAACACATAGCCTTCGAGCATGTTGGATATTACGGCAGGTGGCCAAAAGTGGCGAGGAGCTTCTAGCCCCGGAAAACCACTCCAACAATACCGGTACGGTATCAACAGTCTTCGAGACTTTCGCATCAAATAATATGCGAAAACGAACAATCTGCAGCCTCGCCGAAGTCTACCAAGTAGCAATAACAAATCCATGGAGCGACATAGCCATCACTTTCAATGCCAGCGACGAACCTAAATTCCGAACAGCCCGAGCACCAGCCGCACTGGTACTTAGTCCAATAGTGGACGGCTTTCGACTGACAAAGGTCCTCATGGATGGCGGCAGCGGATTAAACCTCATCTACGAGGAAACTCTTCAAAAAATGGAAATAGACTGGAGCCGTATTGAGCGAAGCAGCACAACCTTCAGAGGAATAATCCCTAGCCGGGAAGCGCGCTGCACCGGAAAAATCACACTCGATGTGGTGTTCGGCTCGCCGGACAATTACAGATCCGAAGAAGTCACGTTCCAAGTGGCCCCGTTCAACAGCGGATATCACGCTATATTAGGACGAGAGGCATTCACAATTTTTCAAGCCGTACCCCATTACGGGTACATGAAGCTCAAAATGCCTGGGCCCGGCGGAATAATCACTCTCGTTAGTGATCCGGACATAGCACTCCGCGCCGAAAACAAGACAGCCGCATTAGCCCTGGAGGCACTATCCGAAGCCCTAGCGGCAGAAGAACTCACCGCGCTGCGCTCTACGGTGAACAGGGACGATGTGATACTCGATAAGAGATCCAAGTCCACCTCCTTTAAACCAGCAGATGAAATAGTAAAATTCCAGGTCCATCCAACGGACCCAACAAAGACGGCCTCCATCGAGGCACAATTGAACCCTGATGTAGACGCCGCACTGCGAGAATTCCTTCGGGAAAATTGGGACATTTTCGCCTGGCACCCCTCGGATATGCCCGGAATCCCATGCAGATTGGCAGAACACAGCCTAAACATCCTAAAAGGATTCAAGCCAGTCAAACAGGCTCTTCGACGATTTTCCGAACCCAAAAGACAGGCAATGGGAGAAGAGCTAGCCAAACTATTGGAAGCCGGATTCATCAGAGATATCAAACATCCGGATTGGCTAGCAAACCTGGTAATGGTACCAAAGAAGGACAAATCCTGGCGCCTATGTGTCGATTTTAAAGACCTCAACAAGGCCTGCCCAAAGGATCCCTTCCCCCTCCCCCGCATCGACCAAATAATCGATGCTACCGCAGGGCACGATTCATTGTGCTTCCTCGACGCATACTCTGGATACCATCAAATCAAGATGGCAGAAGCAGACCAAGCCGCAACAGCATTCATCACTCTATATGGACCATTCTGCTTCAACACGATGCCCTTCGGACTTAAAAACGCCGGCGCAACATATCAGCGCATGATTCAAACATGTCTGGCCACCCAGATCGGCAAAACAGTTGAGGCATACGTAGACGACGTAGTCGTCAAAACCAAACACGTCGAAACTCTAGTAGACGACTTGAGGCTCACATTCGACAACCTCAGAGCATACGACATCAAGCTGAATCCGGAAAAAATGCGTTTTCGGCGTACCAGCCGGAAAGCTACTGGGCTTCATTGTATCCGGTAGAGGAATTGAAGCAAACCCAGCCAAGATCCAAGCTCTGTCATAGCTAGATATCCCAAAAGACCTCAAGCAAATACAAAAATTGACTGGATGCATGGCGGCTCTAAGCCGCTTTATCTCCCGTCTAGGAGAAAAGGCATTGCCCCTCTATCGCCTCCTTAGGCGCACCGAACACTTCGAGTGGACGGATGCTGCCACTGCCGGACTCGAAGAAATAAAAGCCATATTGGCAACAAATCCGGTCCTGGCTGCGCCCAACCTGGGCGAAACAATGTTGTTATACATCGCAGCAACACATCAAGTTGTAAGCGCGGTACTCGTCGTCGAACGAGAGACAGAAGGGCATAAATTCCCTCTTCAAAAACCAGTGTACTACGTATCCACTGTGTTAACCCCCTGCAAGTCCCGTTATCCGCACTACCAAAAGATAGCATATGCGGTGTTCATGGCATCCCGGAAGCTCAGACACTACTTTCAAGAGTGTTCGATAACAGTGGCCTCCGAAGTACCACTCAATGACATTATAAACAACCGCGACGCAACGGGCAGGATTGCAAAATCGGCCACTGAGCTCTTACCATTCGATATAACTTACAAACCTCGGCGAGCTATAAAGTCACAAGTTTTGGCTGACTTTGTCGCTGAATGGACCGAAGCCGAACTCCCTAAAGAGTACGGCGCATACTCCAATTGGACTATGCCCTTCGACGGCTCTAAAATGTTGGCCGGACTGGGGGCTGGCGTCGTGTTGACGTCCCCGACCGGGGACACAGTCCAATACCTACTTCAAATAATGTACACGGACTCCAACAACGCAGCCGAATACGAGGCCCTTTTACATGGTCTCCGGATGGCAAT
The DNA here is from genome assembly GCF_018294505.1 of Triticum aestivum. Taxonomy (NCBI): domain Eukaryota; kingdom Viridiplantae; phylum Streptophyta; class Magnoliopsida; order Poales; family Poaceae; genus Triticum; species Triticum aestivum. The sequence goes on along the minus strand of NC_057798.1, from coordinate 137,642,505 downwards.
CTCCATGGGCATTCAACGCCTAGAGGTGCGCGGGGATTCAAACCTTGGAATATCCCAAATAAATGGAGACTTTGACGCCAAGGATCCGAAAATGGCAGCATATCGCAACGTGTCCTAAAAATGTCAGCTCGGTTTGAAGGACTCAGATTCCATCACGTAGCCCGAGATAATAACCAAGCAGCCGACGTACTGGCACGCATCGGCGCAAAACGTGACGCTGTCCCTCCAAACATCTTCCTGGAATGGCTCTTCAAGCCATCCGTACTATGGGAAGAGGAGTCCGGAAATGACAAACCGGAAAAAACCGTGCCAACCGGCGATTCAGCCGATGACATAACACCTTCAGCGCACGACATAATGGCAGTAATCGCCCCGTGGACAGAACCATTCCTAGCCTACTTGCTTCAGCAGGAACTCCCCAAAGACCAAAATGAGGCCCGCTGCATAGTCCGGCGATCTAAAGCCTACAAGGTCCATGAGGGAGAACTTTATAAGAAAAGCACAACCGGAGTCTTTCAAAGGTGTATCTCCGAGGAGGAATGGCGGAACCTCCTGGCAGAAATTCATGCCGGACTAGGCGGACACCACACAGCAGCTCGGGCCCTTGTAGGAAAGGCATTCCGTATAGGATTTTATTGGCCGACGGCCCGGGCAGATGCTCAGGACTTAGTCCAAAGATGCGTCGGCTGTCAGCTCTTTGCTAATCAGAGCTATATGCCACTCACCACCCTCAAAACTATACCCATTACCTGGCCGTTCGCGGTCTGGGGGCTTGACATGGTTGGACCCCTTAAAGGGGGAACCCACAAGCAAAGGTACCTATTGGTCATGGTGGACAAATTCACCAAATGGATAGAGGCCAAACCAGTCAAAATGGCAGAGTCCGGACCAGTGATAGACTTCATCTCCGGGGTAGTACACTGTTTTGGTGTCCCCCACAGCATCATCACCGATAACGGCATGAATTTTACGGCCGACGAGGTTAAATCATGGTGCAAAAATATGGGCATTAAGCTCGATTACGCTTCAGTCTATCATCCTCAAACCAACGGTCAAGTGGAACGAGCAAACGGTCTAATAATGAGCGGCATCAAACCCAGACTAGTGCGGTCACTTACGAAATCGGACACGCACTGGGTAGAGGAGCTCGACTCCGTACTCTGGGGGCTGCGGACAACGCCCAACCGTACTACCGGATTCACACCATTTTTTATGGTATACGGCGCAGAGGCAGTTCTGCCCTGCGACATCATTCATGACTCACCTCGAGTGCGCATGTACGAAGAAAGAGAAGCCGAGCTGGATCGGCAGGACAGCTTGGACGCATTGGAGGAAGAACGCGACGTCGCCAAGGCTCGTTCCGCATTCTATCAGCAGCAGGCTCGAAGATATCAAAGCAGAGAAGTACGGGCCAAGACTTACAACGTTGGCGAACTAGTTCTACGCCTGCCGGACAAGAAAAAGGACAAGCTCAAGCCCAAATGGGAGGGCCCTTCATTATCGATCAAGTCCTGACCGGCGGAGCGTACCGTCTACGAAATGCATCGGACAACCGACTCGAGCCGAACCCATGGAACGCAGCCCGCCTCCGAAGATTCTATGCCTAGCGCTGGACTAAGAGTTCGTCCCCTTCCCCCGTCCAAATTTTTACACTTCAGCTGTCTTTTGTTTCTCTTTCTTCTCTTAACCCTTTTCCTAAAAAGCCCTTAAGGGCCTACTTGCGCATTGTTCGCACATACTTGATGTGCCATCCGCACTCATTATACCTGGGGGCTTCTTTCCAGAAGCTCAATTATAAGGGCTTCATGCCCAGCACATGTGTCAAGCTTCCACATGTACCTTTTACTCACCATTATATGCATCGATATGACTTAAGTTTTGGCCAAGCTGGGTTGCCTGGCTCCTGTGCTTACCCCTACGTTCCCGATTGTTCGGCTAGGAGGTAAAGGGAGCACCTCTGCGATTGTTACTGCCGGGTCAGCCGGATGTGTACCTCAGACTGGGTGAAGCCGAAAGCTAGCGTTCTTAAGGGAATATTCGGTCGGTGACTTGAAAGATGATTTTTTACCTACTTATTTATCTGCCCCCAGATGTTTTTCTGCTTTTTTCGCAGTCCGGACATGCACTTTAGGGCATGCCTCCCAGGGAAAGGAACCCTTAACGGAACTATTCTCCCTGGAAGATGTTTCTTACTAACCATGTAATATAACATAACTAGTTGGGCACTTGTCTGATAAAGCACTAATGACCCCTACGCCTGGTCTCCATGCATACCCCGGTTGTTTCTTAACCGAGAAGGTATTCGGACACACTCCGGACTCTAGGGTCCCGAGGTTGAAGCGAAAAGGTCGGCAAAGACAAACGATCTACAATCCGGCTAGAAGGCATTTCACATGTCATTTTAAAAATACATTGTCAAATCTATTGACTGTATTCCTCTTCAATCCCGTCTAACAGGCTGTCTAATTTACAGTCCTGTTGGGAAAACTTAGCGGCCAACTCTACTTGGCCGTATACTAAACTCACAGGGATCTCCTTCCCATCGGGCCCCATAGGTCCGACCTCGGCCATGTGGTTGGGATCCGCCTTCTTGTACCGCGTCTTCACCATGGCCCAAGCCTCCCTGGCACCTTGGCGGCAGGCCGAAATCTTCCATAATCGGAAGCGCTGCCGCACTCCCTGAAGCTTCTCCACAAGCTCCCCAAGGCCTTCGGGTAGGGAGAGGGTTGGCCATAAAGCCTGGACGACGCCGCTCATTGCCTGCCGAACTCGTTCGAGCAGCTGCAACAGCTCGGGAAGTTGATCACCCGTCGATACGGGCATCTCCTCTACGGGGCGACCTGTGAGTATACCTATAGACAAATTTTGTCAATTGACTTCCTCGCCGAACTCTTCTTTTCAAAGGAGCTCGCTTAAGCACTTACTATAGATGCCGCGACGAAGCCGATGATTCTCCTTAACGGAGCCAGACAGCTCGGCCCGAACACCTTTCAGCTCTTCCTCGAGCTGGGAGTGGGCATCCTGGAGCTTGTTCCTTTCTTGCTGCACCCTATTCAGCACCCTCTCGCCGGCCTTCAGCTGGCGCAGTAATTCTTGCCTGTCCGGATCTTGTCCGGCAGCACCTGCAATGTCATTATTAGACTTGCGCGCACGCCGCACAGCGCTTATATTTATAAATAAAAATGTGTTACCAGGAGGGGTCTCTGTGTTTCCTCCTGCGGCAGCAAGTGCGGCCTCAAGTTGGGTCTTGCACTCTTGCAGCTCCTGAGATAGTTGGGTATTCTTCTCAGTAAGATCCTGCATTTCAAATGATCCTTAAATCAGTTAACATAACTACTTTAAGTCTCGGGGGCTACTGGTATATATAACTATTAAATTCTCTTACCCGTATGTCTTTTACATATTGCTCCGTGGCTCTGGTAAAACCATCTTGAGCAGCATGGAGGTGCGCGTCCCCCTCGTTAAAGGCATTCAATGCCTCAGGGGAGAAGCACGCGTCACGAAATACTGTCCGGCAGCGCCTGTGGTTCATGGCGCTCTCCACCTCAGACTTGGTGGCGGACAGTCTGTCGGCATCCTCCGTTGGAGGAGTATCCGGCCCGCGCCTTGCGCTCGCCTCCCCCTCCAGACCGGGTGCTGGAGCCTGGCTGGTAGAGGTTGGATTGGCAACCTCCACGCCCGCAGTCCGGCGGGCGCTTTTTCTCCTACAAAGATCATGAGCATTTAAACGCTTCCTAGGAACGTTGCTCCGAATAATTAATTGCGAGCTATACCTCTGCGGCGACGTTTTAGTCGTGCCGCGCTCCTCTTCCGCCTACTGGTCCGGACTGGCCTTTGTTGGTCAGTCGCCGCGGTTTGGCTTCCCGCCTTGAAGGCACTTCCTGCAAAACACCATCGTATGCGAAGGCCAGAGATGAGCGAGGAAGAAACAATGGTGTCGAGACTTCGGTCACAATCACCTGGGAAGCCGGATATAATCCGGGGTAGTCAGCCGTAATGGCGACTAAAGCATTATCCATGCTGAGCTGGTGGAACACCCCGTCGATTAGCTCCACCTCTATGTCCGGATCCTCTTCCGAGGCCGGATCTTGGGATCTCTCTGGATCCTCAGGTTGTGGAGCTGGACTTATCATGTCCTCCACGATCCGATGCAGTTCCTGCGTCGAAAACATAATATGAGAAGCTTAAACTTCGAAAACATGGGTCGGGCCCTTAAAGTGTTAGCTTACTCAACGCCGAGGGTTATTCATGGAGAACCCGTTCAACGGGTTTGTCTGGAGAAAGTCCTCCTTCTCCGCCTTGTACAGGCTGGACAGGATCGTCACCAGATCCTCGGCCGAATCCGGTCCTTTGCGGCCATGGCGGGTGGCGTCGTCTTCCCCGTTGAAATCCCACATGGGGTGGCCCCTGTATTGCAGTGGCTGCACCCCCCGCGTAATGCATGTTGCCATGACTCCGATCATGGTCAACCCAGAATGGGCCAGTAATCTTATTCGACCCATCAGATAATGGACGCTCTTGTCTTCCTCCAGTTGGGGGCTCCGCGGGAGCCAACTAAGGCGTTTCTTCAGAAGAGCAGTACTGAACTCCGGGAGGCCGATCCGAACAGGGTCCGGCAGCGGAGCGTCTTCTATGTAAAACCATTCCGAAGGCCAGTCTTCGGACGCCTTCTTAGGGGTTCCGGATGGATATCCGGTCCCGGCAATGCGCCATATTTCGGCGCCGCCCACTTGATATATCGACCCCTCGTGAGAATGGGGTACGAGGCAGAACAACCTCTTCCATAGTGCGAAATGGGGCTCGATGCCCAGAAATAGCTCGCAAAGAGCTACGTAACCCGCGATATGCAGGATAGAGGCGGGCATAAGGTGATGGAGCTGGAGTCCGTAGAACTCCAGGAGCCCGCGGAAGAACGGATGTATAGGAAATCCGAGTCCCCTTATCAGATAGGGACGAAGCATACCCGCTCCCCTTTGTTGGGACTTGGGGTAGCCTCCGCTTGCTTCCCACCTTGGTAGGTGGCCAACCCGGCTCGAACCGGGACCATGAAGGCCGGAGGGAGATATCCCTTTGCTTGAAGCGCCACCAGCTCGTTGTGCGGGACGAACATCTCCTCCAATCTCCTGGCAAAGGGCTGGGAGCGCGAGAAGAGGAGCCGCATCGATGGTCCATGATGGAATGGATTTTTGGTCAGAGGCGCTCCGATGAGTACTTGCGGAAGGAAGATGGTGTGATTTGGATCTGGATTCTTGCCTCTCTTATAGGCAGATTATTTGTGCAGCTAGGGGTAAAACATTAAAGATACCCTGGCTTTTCGCATTCGTGCGACGCGTGGAAGAAGGCCATTATTGGGCGTGGAAGCCAAGAAGCGCAACATTGATAAGGAAGCCGGACACTGTTCGGCAGGAACATGGAATTTAAAGGAGAACCTGCCTTGCAACGCCGAAGATTATATACGCGCTGGACTTATCGTCATTGAAGCCTGGTTCGGGGGCTACTGAGGGAGTCCTGGACTAGGGGGTGTCCGGACAGCCGGACTATCATCGTCCGCCGGACTCCAAGACCACGAAGATAAAAGATTGAAGACTCCGTCCCATGTCCGGATAGGACTTTTCTTAGCGTGGAAGGCAAGCTTGGCGATACGGATATGTAGATCTCCTACCATTGTAACCGACTCTGTGTAACCCTAGCCCTCTCCGGTGTCTATATAAACCTGAGGGCTTTAGTCCGTAGGACATAAACTCCATTACAACAATCATACCATAGGCTAGCTTTTAAGGTTTAGCCTCCTTGATCTCGTGGTAGATCCACTCTTGTACTACCCATATCATCAATATTAATCAAGTAGGACGTAGGGTTTTACCTCCATCAAGAGGGCCCGAACCTGGGTAAAACATCGTGTCCCTTGTCTCATGTTACCATCCGCCTAGACGCACAGTTCGGGACCCCCTACCCGAGATCCGCCGGTTTTGACACCGACACCTTCCGTTCACTTTTGTAAGTCGTTTCAGACAACTTAAAATGAACTGTTTTGCACATTGTCTGAAATGTCTTCAAGATCTTATAAAAGTGAACAGAGGGAGTACTATAAATTAATTAATGAGGAGTTATTTGAAAAAAAATCGAAACTGTATCCATGCTAACGTGGATTAGAGTGTGTGACATAATTAGTTATTTGAATTAGAGTGTGTGTCACGTAGCGATCTCCAATTCTAACGTGGATTTCGCATTTCACTATATCCATGCTACTTTTTTAATACAAATTCATATGTATATGATGAAAACCATGGTAGTGAGAAAACTTTTGGATGGATTCAAACATATGACCTACAAAAAAGCACAACAAATTGAGTCAATGTCAACTTTTCGAAACTTAGTATGGCACGAATTTGAAATAATTACTCGTATGCACGGTCCTCAGTTCAAATCTTACAATGTACACCGAATTGAAACATCAATGTTAAGTCTCGTACTATGTACATTCAACCATACACACCCCCACACGCTACATACTTCATGTATCAGTCAATCTTCCTCTCTTACCACCGTAGGAAGCTATCGGTTTCCAACACACGTTCATTCTTTCTCTCCATGTTTCGATCTCTAAGTCTCTCAACTACACAACCCCTTTTTCCACTCTGTTACCAAATGTATTTACCTCACACACCCGCCATTGCACCCCATGCTGAGCTCTCTCTCGCTCTCTCTCCCCCTCTCCCTCTCACCCTCTCGCGCTAAATACATGCATTGCCTATCTAGCCGCCCCAACCTCTCATGCGCACGCACACACGTTGTATATCTAGGTCACTCCCTTGAGACCGTCTCACTCTTTCTTCCGCACGGCGGGCCACACTCGCTTAATCTTGCTCTCTTTATCTGAATCTCATTTAACCTCATTTTCTTTCACACACATATGATATATCTCCCTGTTCGGGCCTCGATCGACACACTCTATACTCTCTCACACAGATTGTCTATCTAGGCCAGTCCATCCAAGCCGCCGCCACTCTTTCGACCTCATGGCAGGCCACGCTCACTCAATCTCTCTCTCTCTCTCTCTCTCTCTCTCTCTCTGTATGTATCGATTGACCTCGCTCTTTCTCGGACAAAAACGATATATCACCAGGTTTGAGCCCAATTCGACCTATTCACATTGTATACTCTCTCATGCACATTGTCTATCTAGGTCACTCTCTCCAACCCGTCTCACTCTTTCGATCGCACGGTGACCCTATGTGATCGATTTACCTTGATTCCTCCCACGCACTAAATATATCTACACGTCTGTGACTGCATCATCTCTCAAGCTCTATCTTACAGCCCTCACCCTTGCCAAAAGCTCAATCGGAAAATATCTCCCTAGAGCATATATATCTGTTCAATGAATGTCGGACCACACTCACTTTGTCTCTCTATCTATATGTCTCTCGATTGACCTCGCTTTCTCACACTGTATCTTCCACGCATTAAAGCTACTACCTCTCCATCCCTCACAAAGCCGGAGCTATTTACATTGCGACTGGCACTCCAACCTTGGATTAATTTGTGTAGGCATTTATTCTGATCGGTTTAGATTATATTTTCGTAGCATTCGGCCCACAACTACTCCAAACACCGTTGCAACCCCCGCAACTCCCCTAGTTGATTTCCCTCTAGCTCGGTCATCGCTCTCTCGCACGTCCTTTCTCGCCTTCAACGTCGCACCATGGTATTATTGCAAAAAACTATGTTATTCTCTTTAATTATTATAAATAAGCTACAAAACTACACACCGATAGTCCACTTGGAATGGAACAAAATTCGACCCACAAATTAAAGTACTACAAACTACACACCGAGGGGCCCACATGTCATGAAACAAATTTGGACCCATATACAAATTAAAAAATAAAGGACGAGGATCGAACATGCGACCGGGCCTTCAAGCCACATGTCAATAGGCAACATACGTAGAACATCAATGTTTGTTGTACCCCCCTTTGTTCACATAATGTTTTTATATTACCACAGCCTATTTAATGGATAACATGTAATATTATTTTTAGTACTATTCGCCTTCACTTACTGGTGGGTTCCATGTGTGCTCTCTCTCTCTCTCTCCTCCCCTTCTGCGTTTAGAGCCACGGGCAAACACGAAGAACTCACGGGCGATGCTGCCGTTGACCATATCTGGACTTGTTCACAAGTCATGGCACCAGTTTCACGTACTAGCAGCACTAGTATGTGTGTACGTGCAATGCACATTAATTTGGAAGTATATTAAGTGCATGCGGATATTAAGTAGGATATTATTAGCGTGTTATTATGTGATTAGCACTATTTTCGGCATGAAATTAACTGCACGCTAAACGTGTTGAGCGCTCGACATTAAAGCAGTCTAGGTCATTGGATGACAAGGAATACATGTGGCTTGATGATGCTTTATATTTAATTTGATACGGCTCTAGCAGAACATTCAATCGATCAAACCATAGATTTCGTTCAGTCTGACTCCGACTTTAAATTATACGACGATCGATATAAAATAAACGGAAATGATAAATGTTCGGATTTTAAGCATGGCAATCTGAACGTTTTTTATGGCAAATTTAGATTACGCGGCGGTGGCGGGGGCGTCTTGCGGTAGGAAGCGGCTCCTCTGCCGTGCTTTGTGTGTCGTCGGGCCACTGACCGACGGCGACGGCGGCGTCTTGCGCCGTTGTTGGCGTACTCCTGGACGTTGGCCTAGCTTCAAGGAAGGCCAAAATGTTCTGGACTTCAGAGCGAGTCAACTGGCGGGAGGAGGCGACTAGCGTTGGTGCAAGGAAGCGGTCGACGGCGGCCATCCATGCTGCTGAGGGGGGCACTGGCACCCGCGCGGGGACAGGCGCTGTCAACGGTGCGGCGGAGACATTCGTGTGCACGGGCACCAGCACGGGCGTGCACGTCAGTGCACGCGCAGGCGCATGCGCTGGCAGGTGCATGGGCACCGGCACGGGTATGCGCGTCAGTGCACACACAGGCCCATGCGCTGGGAGGTGCACGGGCGCGTGAAAGTCGGCGGGGACCTCGTGGAACCCCGTGGGATCAAGCTCGGCGACAATGTGCGGCTCGCAGCCCATCAATGCCATGGGCATGGGCGCTGGCGCAGTTGGGGCGACGGGAGCCGGAACGGGAGCGGGGACAGGTGCAGTGTCTTCCCGCAAGGCTAGTTCAAGATCGTCCCAAAGCGCCTTATGTTCTTGAGACTCCGGCTGGGTGTCTTCCTCAGGAAACTGGAACACTAAGGGCAGACCATCATGATGCGGCATGGCGTACGTTTAGGTCAAGCTAGTTGGAGGTGGACGACAGGAGAATCGGAGAGGAAGAGAGAAGATTGTAGCAATACCGGGTAGTGCAGGGTTGATTTTAAACTACGGCGCCGGTGACATTAAAAGTGGGAGCAGTTGGGAAGGGCTCGCATCCTGGTGAGCCTACACAGCGGTCTGCTCACACGCCTCCCTGTCAGCCGGCACAGCGGTCTGCTCGCACGCCTCCCGTCTACTCATCACACGCTTGCTCGGACGGCACCTACCGATGAGAAGCGGGGACTCGTGGCGGCACGAAACGCCCACGGTTTCAATAGTGAAAACGTTCGCCTTAATGTGACAGGTCTTTGTTCCAAAATACCTTGGCTCTTCATTTGTGCAACTTTTCATAAGCAGCTTGTCTCAAATTGAATAAAAAACTTACGAAGTAATATTTGTGCCATATCACGTGACCATGCTTAGTTTCAAGAATTCATGCTCACTTTTGGATTTTCTGAAATTTAAGATCCAGGATTCGAAACAATATCATAACCTGCATCATGCAATAAATTTTCAATCCGTACATCTGTCCTGTTGTATTTCTTAAGAAAAGGATTTGGTCAAACAATTTGCTTAGTTAGACTTCAGACAAGTTATATATGCAGAGTAAAAGGATAATCCTTCCGTACCAGTGCATTGTCTGATATATTAACTCAAGTACTAGGCAATGCAGTTGACAGGTGACCTTGGCGAGCGGCGACCGAGGGAATTGAACCGCGCTCGGCACGGTAGGTAACATTGTCTAGTTACTAAAGCATCCCTCCGTTGTTCATCGGTAGTAATTATGGACCGGGAACATGAGGGGAATTTCCTAGGGCTGGAATTCTGGCCGCCAGATATTTCGACTTGAAACGCTGAGGCTCGACTGGTTGGGGTTGCCTAATGTTCTTACCATGCACGCCACCAAAGGACACGAGCCCGTTTTTTTTATTTTTTTATTTTTTAGGATCAACAGAAGCCAAGGTCTGGCTGGTACGCCGTTGGGTCCTACCATTCGAGAATACGAAAGGAACCTTTTAAATTGCCGAATGAATCTATGTGTATTACAATACCCGTATTTTCCTTGCAAATACTAATCTTAACGTGGTAATTGATTTATGATGAGTTGTTGAATTAGAGTGAGTTTGTGATATAGTGATCTCGACGTGGATTTCACATTTCATGGTATCCCTAGTAAGTTTTCCAATGCAAATTCAAATTTAAAAGATGAACAATATGGAGGTGAGAAAAATTTGTATGTATCAAGCATATGACGACACATACACACACACACAGACACACACGCACGAACACAACAACAATCCAATAAGTATAGTGCATCTATTTTTCCAAACCATGCATGTATGACACGAATTCAAAAATACTCCTTCTATTCCTAGATATTAGTCTTTTAGAGAGTTCAACAAGTGACTACATATGGAGCAAAATGAGTGAATCTAGACTCTAAAATATGTCTATATACATCCGTATGTGCCAGTCCATTTGGAATCTCTAAAAAAACTAATATTTATAGGAACGAATGGAGTAAAATGTAAGACATGCATGGTCCTCAGTTCAATATTTAAAATGAACATGAGACTGAAACATGAATATTAAGTCTAGTACTACAGTACATGCAAATGTTGTGTTTAGGCGGAGCTATGATTGTCGGGGGTCAACCCCTCGACCTTAGATAAAATTGTGGAACTCTATTTAGGGTTGTTTAGATTATATTTGTCCCCACCATCCCAACCACCAATTGGTTGTGCACCCCCACCCCTCCTCCCCGGGAGAATATCACGTGCCCCCATACCTTAGATGCTATATGCCGATACAAGTTGCTTGGAGCTTGTAGATCTAAGATATAGCATCTCACATGATGTGTCTTAATATTTTAACAGGAAACCTTGATTAGTTTGAGAATTGCACACAATTTGTACAAAAACTACCCAGATGCCCTTGGATCCCATATCCAACGACCTCGAAGCTCGTATCACCGTAGCATCTAAGATGAAGGAGGACATCATATTCTCCTGTATGTAAGAATATCATGTGCTACCACACCTTAGATGCTTTGGTGATACAAGCTCTTCGGAGCCATTGGATTTCTGACCCAACACCTCCTCGGTGGTTCGAATGTTTTTTTGCAGAAAAGCCCCAAAAGAGTTCGGCCACTGCTTACAAGCACAAAGACTGCTCAGATGCCAATGGATCTCAGATCAAACAACCTTGAAGCTCGTATCACCGTAGCATCCAAGCTGCGATAGCACCTTATGTTTTCTCGCACGAGAGTATATGAGGTGCTCCCGCACCGTAGATTCTATGGTGATACGAGTTCACTGAGATCTAACAGCCCACAGTAGGAGGTTTGAATGTTTTTGCAATATACGGCTGATAGAGTTTGGGAAATGCGCAGAAAGTACAAGTACTACGCATGTGCCATCTGATCACTGATCAGACGACCTAGATGCTCATATCACCGTAGCAGGTAATTAAGCTACGGGGAGCACCTAATATGAGCAACTGGGAGCCGTTGGATCGAAGATGCAGCGACACACACGAGGCCTGAATGTTTTATTTGCAAAAAAAACCTTTGGAGAGTTTGGAAATTGCGCATAATTACAAAGACTACTCCCAAGCCATTGGATCTCACTTCCAATGGTGTAAAAACTCGTATCACCATGGTATCTAAGCTGCGGGGTGGATGTGATATTCTATGCCGCTGTCATTTTTGTTCGTAAACTTGCAAAATATGTGTAACTCGTGCCGTTACTTGTCTAACCGCGCAAAGTGTTTGTTCAAAAAAAACCATCCTACACTTAAATATCGGAACAACACACGGGGGTCCCACTTGTCATTAATCAAATTTGGACCTAAAACTAACAAATCTGAAAGAGGAGATTCGAAGTGGCAACCTGGACTAAAAAGCGTAAGGTCGGCAGCCTGAAACACCAACGGTTGTTGGCTTTGTCCCATAACTTGATTTTATACGGTATTACGTTGAGTAGAGTAGAGGGAGTGCTTCATCAACACGTGCATGACCGTTGTCTCACTTACTGGTGGGTCCCAGGTCTGCGATCTCAATCACTACAAGAAATATATCAACTAGTGACCTTCTTTCAGTGACCTTGGAAGAATTGGTCATAGATCTATGACCATTTCAGACCAATTGGTCAAAAGCTGTTCGGGGGGCTCCAAACCCTAAACCATTGCGACCATTTTGGTCAGAAAGGTCGTAATTTCCTTACATGGAATGCTCACAAAGCAAAAAGTGCTAGTCCGCTGCCTTATCTCTAGTTGTTAATGACCAATATAGATGGTCATAGCCTTGTAGATTGTGGTGGGTTGTGATGACTAGGCGCCATCTCATCAGTTTTGCCTATGTGTCATGTCCATGTGGCAGTTTTTGCCCTAGGTTGTGAAGCAACCTATATTTCTGTTATTTCCAAAATTCCCAAAAAAATCTCATAAATGTTTTGGATCATATCTTCATCAAATATGTCAAAAACATTCCTTGCCTAGTTCAAAACTAATTCGAAAATATTCATTTTCCTATTCTGTTCAGAGCAGCACTTTGTGAAGGAAGTACCACTTTGGCATGTCCAAATAGTATCCATTTTCTACAGTGCTTTCCTATGCCCAAATAACCATCCTCCACCAAATGCCAGCTCAATCCATTCATTATTTTGAGTCGAGCTTCAACATTTGTATTTATGTCCAGTGTGGTACTTTGTAAAGCAAGTACCACCTAGGCTCCTCCTTTTGAGGTGAAAATTTGTGAAGACAGTCTTCTTAGTAATTGATCATCCTCAGCCAAAACTCACGCCCATTAGCCATGTGCATTTCCCGTATCGCAAATCAAACACTTGGCTGCTTATTCATGTTTGAGCATCGATTGGTCTCCTCGTGAGAATCTTATGTTTTCATTTTCTTCCTAGCACCTTCCTGGGGAGTGCCCAACCCACTAGACATGCCTAGGCCGCCCAGAACACATGGCAACGCCACGGTCACGCGGTGACCACGCAACGGGCATGCGAACTTACGCGCTCTAGAGTTGGGGCCCTCAGCCACCGTCCAAACCTCGATATCTCGCCATCAAACCATGTATTTCTGATTAAATAGATATTTAGTTACCTAGAAATGATTTTTGGAAAAAATAAAGAGCAAACTATGAGGCAGCTACAGTTCAAATTTGACCTGTTTCCAACTGAATCAACGGTAAATTGTCTTTTTCACAAGAGGTGGATCAACACTTTTTTCACCCAACCATTTTGTCAATTGTGCATTATATATGGCCTAGTATTTTATAAAATTGATTTGGTCCATTTTTGCAACAATTATTTGGTAGTTCATTCACAAAAAAACCTCCTTTTGGGCAATCGGAAAATGAAAAATGAATTTTCCGGGCAAAGAAAATGAAAAATTCCTTAGGCAACATTGTTTGCCATTCCAATATGCACCCTTTTGCAAAATATGAGATCATTTGAATAAACTATGACACAAATGTGGCCATAAGATTGATCATTTGGCTTGAAAGCCATGAATCTTCACAGATGATAGCTCATTTCTGAGAACACTTTTTAAAAATAATTACCGTATTACAAGTTTATTATTTTTCCTGGAAACTTGGTCACATATAATGACACAATGTGAAGGTTTTCCAATTTTTTGATTTTTTTTTAATTTTTTATGCCCGTTTCAAAATGCGGTCAAAACGGCGGGCTTGACCATTCCTAGCTAGTGGTTGAATCTTGGATTTTTTTTGGTGTTTCTATGATTAAATAGATACTTATTTACCTAGAAATGATTTTTGGAAAAAATAAAGAGCAAACTATGAGGCAGCTACAGTTCAAATTTGACCCGTTTCCATCTGAATCGACGGCAATTTGTCTTTTTCACCAGAGGTGGATCAAAACTTTTTTCACCCAACCATTTTGTCAATTATGCATTATATATGGCCTAGTATTTTATAAAATTGATTTGGTCCATTTTTGCAACAATTATTTTGTAGTTCCTTCACAAAAAAACCTCCTTTTGGGCACTCAGAAAATGAAAAATGAATTTTCCGTGCAAATAAAATGAAAACTTCCTTAGGCAACATTGTTTGGAATTCCAAGATACACCCTTGTGCACAATATGAGATCATTTGAACAAACTATGCCATGAATGTGGCCACAAGATTGATCATTTGGCTTGAAAGCCATGAATCTTCAGAGATGATAGCTCATTTCTGAGAACACTTTTTTAAAATAATTACCGTATTACAAGTTTATTATTTTTCCTGGAAACTTGGTCACATATAATGACACAGTGTGAAGGTTTTCCAATTTTTTGATTTTTTTTTTAATTTTTTATGCCCGTTTCAAAATGCAGTCAAAACGGCGGGATTGACCGTTCCTAGCTAGTGGTTGAATCTTGGAATTTTTTTGGTGTTTCTATGATTAAATAGATACTTATTTACCTAGAAATGATTTTTGGAAAAAATAAAGAGCAAACTATGAGGCAGCTACAGTTCAAATTTGACCCGTTTCCACCTGAATCGACGGCAATTTGTCTTTTTCACCAGAGGTGGATCAAAACTTTTTTCACCCAACCATTTTGTCAATTGTGCATTATATATGGCCTAGTATTTTATAAAATTGATTTGGTCCATTTTTGCAACAATTATTTGGTAGTTCCTTCACAAAAAAACCTCCTTTTGGGCACTCAGAAAATGAAAAATGAATTTTCCGTGCAAAGAAAATGAAAACTTCCTTAGGCAACATTGTTTGGAATTCCAAGATGCACCCTTGTGCACAATATGAGATCATTTGAACAAACTATGCCATGAATGTGGCCACAAGATTGATCATTTGGCTTGAAAGCCATGAATCTTCAGAGATGATAGCTCATTTCTGAGAACACTTTTTTAAAATAATTACCGTATTACAAGTTTATTATTTTTCCTGGAAACTTGGTCACATATAATGACACAATGTGAAGGTTTTCCAATTTTTTAATTTTTTTTTTGAATTTTTTATGCCCGTTTCAAAATGCGGTCAAAACGGCGGGATTGACCGTTCCTGGCTAGTGGTTGAATCTTGGAATTTTTTTGGTGTTTCTATGATTAAATAGATACTTATTTACCTAGAAATGATTTTTGGAAAAAATAAAGAGCAAACTATGAGGCAGCTATAGTTCAAATTTGACCCATTTCCATCTGAATCGACGGCAATTTGTCTTTTTCACCAGAGGTGGATCAAAACTTTTTTCACCCAACCATTTTGTCAATTGTGCATTATATATGGCCTAGTATTTTATAAAATTGATTTGGTCCATTTTTGCAACAATTATTTGGTAGTTCCTTCACAAAAAAACCTCCATTTAGGCACTTGGAAAATGAAAAATGAATTTTCCGTGCAAAGAAAATGAAAACTTCCTTAGGCAACATTGTTCGGAATTCCAAGATGTACCCTTGTGCACAATATGAGATCATTTGAACAAACTATGCCATGAATGTGGCCATAAGATTGATCATTTGGCTTGAAAGCCATGAATCTTTACAGATGATAGCTCATTTCCGAGAACACTTTTTTAAAATAATTACCGTATTACAAGTTTATTATTTTTCCTAGAAACTTGAACACATATCATGACACAATGCGAAGGTTTTCCAATTTTTTGATTTTTTTTGAATTTTTTATGCCCGTTTTAAAATGCGGTCAAAACGGCGGCCTTGACCGTTCCTAGCTAGTCGTTGAATCTTGGAATTTTTTGGTGTTTCTATGATTAAATAGATACTTATGTACCTATAAATGATTTTTGGAAAAAATAAAGAGCAAACTATGAGGCAGCTGCAGTTCAAATTTAACCCGCTTCCAGCTGAATCGGTGGAAATTTGTCTTTTTCATGAGATGTGGATCAAAAAATTTCACACTCAAACATTTGGTCAATTTTGCATTAAATATGGCCTAGTATCTTAGAAAAATGATTTGGCCCAATTTTGCAACAATTATTTCGTAGGTTCTTCACAAAAAACCTCATTTCGGGCACTCGAAAAATGATTAAAAATAGCTAGAAAGATCAGAAATGCATACAAATTGGTCCTTATCCATAAAATGTGGTCTAACTCTAGTGAAAATTTGTGTGGTGCCATTTTGAAAAATATTTTTGATAGCTATTTCACAAAATCCCTATATTTTTAGTACTTAGAAACTTTTTTAAATCACTGGTTTTTCGAACCAATCAGGACTCTTCCCACGGATCAATGACATGGCGCCCATCCATCCATCCATCCATCTCTCCATCCCACATCCATCCATCCATCTATCTACAGAAAAAAGAAAAAAAAAGAAAAGAAAAGGAGATACCCCCCCCCGCAGCCCAAACCCTAGCTCAGATCGACCCCTCCCCCCGTCGCCCCCTTCCTCCCTCGTCCCCATCTCGTCGCTGCCGCCCCTCCCCGGTCTCGATCTGCCGCCGCCCCCACCGCCACCATCGACGACCCGCTGCCCCCATCGCCCCCGCCGCCCTCTACTCCACAGCCGGCGCCCCTACCCTCTCCTTCTCCCCTCTCCCTACATCCCAGATCCATTCGACCGCGGCAACCACCTCCTCCATGGCCACCGTGCCCATGGCCACCTCCTCCCGCTGGCGACCACATCCACTCCGCCGCCGGTGCCACCTCCCCTCCCTGGCTAGAGGTCCCCTCCCCTCCAAGGGCCTGCCACCGATGAAGTCTGGCAAGGCCGGCTTCGAGTGCCCACAGGAGGCGCAGCACGGCATCCGCATCACCCTCTCCTCCAAGAGCGTCAAGAACCTCGAGAAGGGTGATGATGATGGGTGGATCTCATCGATCCGCACCTCCTCACCCACCACATCACCGGATCCGCGACATGGGAAGGTGTCCACGAGCTCCGCAACTCCCCTCTGCATCGACTATGGCCACCAGTTCAAGCTGGGCGCCCCCACATCGCCAGATGATTCTACCCCGTCGGCCGCCGCGCGCCTTCCCCTGTCGATCCACGTCGCCCTTGCTGCTCCGACGTCTCCGGCCTCCCCGAGCTCGTCATCCGCACCGCGGTGAGCCCCTCAGCCGATCCCCTGTTTGGCGCCCTCGATCTGTCGCCATATGTTGCCTGCGCTCACCGAGGCCGCATCACCCATCCAGTGTTTTAAATTTGTGCACCTAAATGTCTGATAGATAGTTGGTTGCAAACTCTGCTTTACCTAGGACGATTTGCATAGTATATTGAATCAGTGTCCAAATTAGAAATATTTACAGGGTTGGTTGGTGGATTCCATTAGGTATTGCAGTCCAGTAACACATTATGTTTTCCATAGTTAGGTTGAATTCTTATACTGTTGCTCTAGTGATATAAGTGCATTTGTTTGGAGGACAGAAGAGAACAGAGATGGGCATTTATGTTTCCTCAAGTTCTCAAAGGGTTATTTGTTATGAATAGAAACCGGTCTAATTAGAGGGGTGGGGCGATGCGACGCATCAAGAAAAACTTAAAACATCCATTGCAATCAACTGAAGTGCATGAGATACAATGCCACTGAATTTGAGGCAAGCATTCCATTTCCCCACTGTTTAATATGCTCTAACTGATATTTTCCAGGGCAGGAGGCTGCTACTTGTTTTGTTAACAAACATGAATTGTTAAGTCATCTATTCCTGGCCGTTGCTTTTGTTCAATATATATATGTGTCTTATGGTCAAATTATAAATATATTCCATAATTCCAATGTGTCTTTATGTTTGGCATCCACCATTCACTGGCATCTGCCATTCTGGTTCTAGATATACTTACATTGCTTCACTCAAATTTGACGCCCAGCTTGTATTTTTGAAATGTTTCCTTCTGCTAGATTTGACACCCAGCTGGTATCTTTGAAATGTTTCCTTTTGCTTGATGAATCATTAGGTGTGCTTCTAATAATGTTTTCTGCTAGTACCTTAACTTTGGAGTTGGCTATTTACTATTTTCAGTGTACTAACCAATCCTCTTTTCATGTTGTCAGTTTGGAGCTAGCTATTTACTGTCAGTGCATTCAACAACATGACCTCAACGGCTCCACGCACGGTTGACTGGTTGAGCTCTGAGCTAGCATGACCATAGAGGCGGCTCTCGTCAGTGTGGCGACGAGGGTCCTCAAACCTGTTATAGCGAAGCTGATCGTTCAGCTTGGCAATGAGTACTAGCGTCTGCACCCTCCCTCCCCTCATCTGATGTTTCCTTACCATCCCTGAGTCCATCTCTTACAAGTTGTATGATTACGCCATTTTGCTGTTATACTGGGTAGTAGCTATTGTCCTGCTCATGCTCCTGTTTGGTTGGGGGTGTTGATGAAATGCTAGGGTTAATTAAAGGGTTCTTGGTTAGCACTCCTTTGAAGTTTAGTTTATTTTCTCATAGTCTATCATCATGCCTTAAGTTTGGTTGTTGTTATGAAATGTACACGGCTTAGGTTTTAATCAATTGGCATGTTCATGTTAGTTGTTATGGAGTAAATATGATAAGAACAGTGGCAATTGAGCATACCACTACTAGTATAACTCAGCTTTATTTACTAATCAGTAGGTATCTAGTACTAGTAGATTCAGAATATGCAGTCCTAAAAATTAAAGGGAGCAACAGTAAATGAGTTAAACAAAAATATTCGTCTACAAATGTTGGTTTGTGTTCGATTTGATTTGGTTTGCTCTGTTGCTGAAGCTCCTCTTTGCTCTAACCATTTTCGCACCAAATGCAGAATGTTCAGTTTTTATTAAGCCCTAATGTTTAGCCCCGATTAGTCTTCTTATTTAGCCCTGATGTTTTAATTTATGGAGTTGTTACTTCTTTGGTAAGATTTATTTCCTTGCTGTAGGCATAAGAATAAGCTGATATGAACATAATAAAGATACTCTGCATGCTATGAGTAAAGTGTTGTATTTTCTTGTGTCACCTTGTATGAATGAGTATATCGTCTTAACTATCTGGGGAACAAAAATCATTGTATTAGCTGAATTTGTGTTATCATTCTAAGCAACTTGTCCTTTTTTTGAACATTCTGTTCATAATATATCTGGGGAACGTGCTGGCAATCTGGCACATCATATCTACACTTGTTCTCCGTGGCTGGATCAATGCGATGTGTTCCTGACATTTTTTCTCTTCGTCTCTGTGGTTGGGCAGATGGATAGGGTGCTCAAGGATGATGCCATCCAGGAGAAGGGCGAGCGCGCCAGGATGGTAACCACCCCTGATCTGCTTGTTTTCCTTCTTGGTCTCACTGGGTCGGTTTGTTCGTCCGTTGGTTCGATGGTGCTGCTTCCATTGTGTGCAATTAGTTTATACTGATCTCAATTAGATTGCTTGCAAAATCCATAGATTGTTAGTTCGACAAGTACAAGACCAACAACCTGACTGCCGGCTTCGCTTAGTAGGATATGTAGGTAACCGCGGCACACACACACACACACACTGATGTTGTATTGCTGTTGCATAATGTGTTTTTTCAACTGTGCGCAATGAGTTTACGGGTCTCCTTTGACTGCAGAAGCTGAATATCACTCCCTCTGTTCATAAATAAGTGATGTGCAAAGAGGTTGCCTTCAGTTTACTTTCTTCCTATACAGTTACTGTGTTAAATCTTGAATGAAGCATTCGGGTAGTTACTATGTTTCTGATGGATTTTGAAATCAGACCATATGTTTTCTTATAAGCAAACTATATTGATGGTTGAAAGATTTTATATGCTTCTGATGCATGATCCTTCTAATGCTAGGTGATTTGTTTCTTGGAATTTGGAAGAGGAAGACGATGAAGCGTTCTGGTTGTACTTCATAGCTAGTTTCATTGTATTTTGTGCTGGTCTGGTTGTATGAACAGTATGTAAAGATTGTAATAGGCTACACTTATTGGTCTGGTTGTATTTTGTACTGGTCTAGTTGTACTTGTCTGGTCATTTTAAGTATATAGTTCTATTTCATTTGAAATATTTGTCATGAAATAGTTCTGTTTCTTTGTACTGTGAAAATGTGAGAAATAGAAAGTTGATGAGTTGGACTTACTTATTGGTAGAGGCCAAGGCCCAAAACGTGAATAGCATGCAAAAGGCTGAGGCCCAAAAAAGAAGTCAACTTTTAAAAGGCCGAGGCCCAAAAAGAAATGGACCGTAAAGTTCTGTCTTCGAAACCAAAAAGGCCGAATTGCTGGGCTTGGCCCATGTAGCTAGCGTAAATTGACAGGAAAAAACATATATAAAAGGCTGAATTAATGGGCTAGGCCCATGTAAAACACTCAATTGGACCGGGCTGAATCTTGTGCCACATCAGCTTGCCACGCTGGATGCCTACGTGAACTGGGGAGGTTGCTAGTGACCAAAACGCCACAGTGGACATATTTTGGTCATAGACTTCTTCGACCATTCCAGAAGAAAGGTCGCTATAGTCAGTTAACGACCCTCAGCTTTTGACCTTATGTTTTTGGTCACAAAAAGGTCACAAATGAAAAACCATGACCTTTCAGTGACCAATACTGGTGGTCACAAGTTGACATATTTCTTGTAGTGTATGAGCATAACGAAGTCGTTTTTCAGTTAGAAGCTCGCTACCAAAACTGTCAGGTAGTGCAGTTTTTTAACTGAACCAAATTTAGTTTACACAGAGGTAAGGAACTACTTCAAAAACAGAGGTAAGTAAGGAACGACTTCAAAAACAGAGGTGCTAACTATGTTTACACAGAAAAAATGTACTATATTTCTGGACAGCAAACTAAAATAGACGGCTGCTCTCAAACCGTACATCCAAATAAAGCAAATAAGTACTCTACGGTAACTTTAGAACATGCTTTACAACTCATATGTAAAGGCCAACTTGAAATTATGAGCATAACGAACTCGTTTTTCAGTTAGAAGCTCTCTGCCCAAAACTGTCAGGTAGTGCAGTTTTTTAACTGAACCAAATTCAGTTTACACAGAGGTAAGTAATGAACTACTTTAAAAACAGAGGTGCTAACTATGTTTACACAGAAAAATGAGTATGGTGTCTATTTGCCAAACTTGCAGCAGCTAAGAATTCATTCCCCACAGAGAAAATGAACTAACTGAGACTATGATATGATTGTCGGCGGCCTACGTTTATGGTATCCTATTAACAAAGCATAAAGAAAAGAGAGCATGTCCCGTCGTCATTAGATTAAATTTCTACTAGTACACAGTGCTAGAATCATACGACCTAAATCCACATGACCTAAATAAATCCCAATTGATCCAAATCCCGCAACAGAACCAATCATGGCGGGGCTCACAGCATCAAAACAAAAAACACTAGAATCCCAGCCACCAGGGCACCGGAGCTGCAGTGTGCCCATGGCCATCACTACGGCGCGTTTGCTGACGGCCGTCTTGAAGCGTTCAATCTCGTCCACAACAAACGCGTGCCTGAAGCATACTGCCAGGCAATGCTTGTGTGGCCTCGAGCTCGGAGGAAACCCTTCTCATATACTTCTTTGTTAACTTCATGACTGGATTTTGATCTGCAGAATCAAGACAGTGGACTTGTCAAGCAATGCTATTTTTGTTCAGAGAAAACAGTGGTGACTGCCACTTGCTGATTATTAACAGGCACAGGTCCATCCTCATTTTACAGGGCCTATTTATTCAGCTAATTTACAGATCAGTTGTGTACTGTCTACAAAAATAAACATTTTGGTACCCCAAAGTTGCAGATCATGTATGATTGCCTAGTTTCAGAGCAGAATTCTAATGGAGACAATGCACATGTAGCAGGTGCGTGAAGGACATTTTTCACGAAGTTTATGAATGAGAATATTAGCCTAGTAGCAGCAGCTTTGACAAATGAACATATATTGGGTACACTTGCACATAAGCCAGGATCAACTAAAAATATTCTATCCTACTGAAAATCCATCTGCTACATAAAGAACTATCTAGTATCTAGGGCAAATAGTTAGCACGGCCACAGACTGAGAACATTCAATACTCACGAGAGGAAGAATAACTATAGGTCGCAGAACTGGGTACCTTTGCTTTGCTTGAGGGTCGGCCATGGTCTCCTCTTGCTCTTGGTGTTGATGGAGCGCGTCGTGCCGAGTCCCATCACCTCCTTGACGAACAGGTCAGGTCCTACGACGAAACCGTCCATCAGAGAAGCGGGCACCGGCGGAGTAAGAGGACCGGCCAGATCGGTCAGATCTGAGCCGTCTCGCTGTGGACAAACACGAGAAGAAGCATCTCAGCACACCATTCTTACAGCCTCGCTCAAAGGGGTTCCTTGTCATAAAAAATCGACCGACGGCGGCTCAGCTCAGCCTATGATTCCGCGAGAAAGAAGAGGAAATTTTCGATTGGGAAAGATGAGGGGCGCTTGCTACCAGTAGGTGTCGAGGCTTTCATCACGGAGGGAGAAGCCAGACCCCGCAGCCAGTGCCGCGTGTTGCTCGATGAGGGCGCCGACCTCGCCGCTGCTGTCGTGCGCAAGGGCGCCGACTACTACGTCCTCATCGGGATCACGCGTGGCGCGGACGGGGAGGAGATGGAGGCGGCGAGGAGATGGGGACGAGGGAGGAGGAGGTCGGCGGTGGTGGGTGGGGGTGGCGGCGGTGCCTCGATCGGATCTGGGAGAAAGATGAGACGAGGGATAGGAAGGCGTGGGTGGCGGGGTGCCTCGATCTGATCTGGGGAATTGGAGAGAATGAGGGTGGGTGGGTTTGGGTTTGGGTTTCTCTGGAGAAGCGGTGTGTGATGGATGGTCGTCGGCGGTGGGGATGGGGGAGGCCGGCGGCGGGGATGGAAGAGAGAGGGAGGTCGGGCAGAGGGGAGAGGGGGATCTGGGAGGAGGTGGCGACGGGGAGGAGCTGAGGGAGGAGAGGTGGACGGGTGCGGGTTAGGGTTTGGGCTGCGGATGGATGGCTGGATGGAGAGGTGGAGAGTTGGACGGATGGATGGGCGGCCATGTCATCGATCCGTGTGACAACTAAACCAACCAATAAGAATAGAGCACACATAATTGTGTTTTTTCTTTTGTTTTTCTTCAACTTTTACACATGAAAAAATCATAAAAATGGTCACACATTGTGCACAAGTTTGTTTCTTGAATGACAAACAATGTTGACTACGGAACTTTTCATTTTCTTTGCATGAAAAATTCATTTCCCATTTTTCGAGTGCTTAAAATAAGTTTTTTTTGTGAAGAACCTACTGAATAATTGTTGCAAAATTGTACCAAATCAATTTTCTAAAATACTAGGCCATATTTAATGCATAATTTACCAAATGGTTGTGTGTCAAAAGCTTTTATCCACCTCTCGTGAAAAAGGCAAATTTCTGTCGATTCAGTTGGAAGCGGGTCAAATTTGAACTGTAGCTGCCTTGTAGTTTGCTCTTTATTTTTTCCAAAAATCAATTCTAGGTACATAAGTATCAATTTAATAAGAGAAACACCAAAAAAATTCCAAGATTCAACCACTAGCTAGGAATGGTCATTCCCGCCGTTTTGACCGCATTTTGAAACGGGCATAAAAAATTCAAAAAAAATCAAAAAATTGCAAAACATTTGCATTGTGTCATTATATGTGGCCAGGTTCCCAGCAAAAATAATAAACTTGTAATACGGCAATTATTTTAAAAAAGTGTTCTCAGAAACGAGCTATCATGCGTGAAGATTCATCGCTATCAAGCCAAATGATCAATCTTATGGCCACATTCATGTCATAGTTTGTTCAAATGATCTCATATTGTGCACAAGGGTGCATATTGGAATGGCAAACAATGTTGCCTAAGGAAGTTTTCATTTTCTTTGGACGAAAAAACCATTTTCCATTTTTCGAGTGCCCCAAATGAGGTTTTTTGTGAAGGACCTACCAAATAATTGTTGCAAAATTGGACCAAATCATTTTTCTAAAATACTAGGACATATATAATGCACAATTGACCAAATGGTTAGGTGTAAAACGTTTTTGATCCACCTCTGGTGAAAAAGACAAATTCCCGCCGATTCAGCTGGAAACGGGTCAAATTTGAACTGCAGCTGCCTCATAGTTTTCTATTTATTTTTTCCAAAAATCATTTCTAGGTACATAAGTATCCATTTAATCAGAGAAACATCAAAAGTTTTCCAAGATTCCATCACTAGCTAGGAACGGTCAAGCCCGCCGTTTTGACCGCATTTTGAAACGGGCATAAAAAATTCAAAAAAAATCAAAAAATTGGAAAACCTTCGCATTGTGTCATTATATGTGACCAAGTTTCCAGGAAAAATAATAAACTTGTAATACAGTAATTATTTTTAAAAAGTGTTCTCAGAAACGAGCTATCATGCGTGAAGATTCATGGCTATCAAGCCAAATGATCAATCTTATGGCCACATTCATGGCATAGTTTGTTCAAATGATCTCATATTGTGCACAAGGGTGCATATTGGAATGGCAAACAATGTTGCCTAAGGAAGTTTTCATTTTCTTTGGACGAAAAAACCATTTTCCATTTTTCGAGTGCCCCAAATGAGGTTTTTTGTGAAGGACCTACCAAATAATTGTTGCAAAATTGGACCAAATCATTTTTATAAAATACTAGGACATATTTAATGCACAATTGACCAAATGGTTGGGTGTAAAAATTTTTTGATCCACCTCAGGTGAAAAATACAAATTCCCGTCGATTCAGCTTGAAACGGGTCAAATTTGAACTGCAGCTACCTCATAGTTTGCTCTTTATTTTTTCCAAAAATCATTTCTAGGTACATAAGTATCTACTTAATCAGAGAAACATAAAAAGTTTTCCAAGATTCAACCACTAGCTAGGAATGGTCAAGCCCGCCGTTTTGACTGCATTTTGAAACGGGCATAAAAAATTCAAAAAAATCAAAAAAATTGGAAAACCTTCGCATTGTGTCATTATATGTGACCAAGTTTCCAGGAAAAATAATAAACTTGTAATACGGTAATTATTTTTAAAAAGTGTTCTGAGAAATGAGCTATCAAGTGTGAAGATTCATGGCTTTCAAGCCAAATGATCAATCTTATGGTCACATTCATGGCATAGTTTGTTCAAATGATCTAATATTGTGCACAAGGGTGCATCTTGGAATTCCAAACAATGTTGCCTAAGGGAGTTTTCATTTTCTTTGCACGGAAAATTCATTTGCCATTTTCTGAGTGCCCGAAATGAGTTTTTTTAGTGAAGGACCTACCATATATTTGTTGCAAAATTGGACCTAATCAATTTTATAAAATACTAGGCCATATTTAATGCACAATTGACAAAATGGTTGGGTGTCAAATTTTTTGATTCACCTCTGGTGAAAAAGACAAATTCCCGTCGATTCAGTTGGAAGCGGGTCAAATTTGAACTGCAGCTGCCTCATAGTTTGCTCTTTATTTTTTCCAAAAATCATTTCTAGGTAAATAAGTATCTATTTAATCAGAAATACATGGTTTGATGGTGAGACATCGAGGTTTGGACGATGGCCGAGGGCCCCAACTCTAGAGCGCGTAAGCTCGCATGCCCGCTGCGTGGTCACCATGTGACCGTGGCGTTGCCATGTGTTCTGCGCGGCCTGGGCATGTCTAGTGGGTTGGGCACGCCCCAGGTAGGTGCTAGGAAGAAAATCACAACATAAGATTCTCACGAGGAGACCGATCGATGCTCAAACATGAATAAGCAGCCAAGTGTTTGATTTGTAGTAAGGGAAATGCACATGGCTAATGGGCGTGAGTTTTGGCTGAGGATGATCAGTTACTAAGAAGACCGTCTTCACAATTTTCACATCAAAAGGAGGAGCCTAGGTGGTACTTGCTTTGTAAAGTACCACACTGGACATAAATACGAATGTTGAAGTTGGGCTCAAAATAATGAATGGATTAAGCTGGCATTTGGTGGAGGATGGTTATTTGGGCATAGGAAAGCACTGTAGAAAATGGATACCATTTGGACATGCCAAAGTGGTACTTCCTTCACAAAGTGCTGCTTTGAACAGGATAGGAAAATGAATGTTGTTGAGTTATTTTTGAACTATGCAAGGAAGGTTTTTGACATATTTGATGAAGATATGATCCAAACAATTTATGAGAATTTTTTGGGAATTTTTGGAATAACAGAAATATAGGTTGCTTCACAACCTAGGGCAAAAATTGACACATGGACATGACACATAGGCAAAACTGATGAGATGGCGCCTAGTCATCACAACCCACCACAATCTACAAGGCTATGACCATCTATATTGGTCGTTAACAACTAGAAATAAGGCAGCGGACCTGCACTGTTTGCTTTGTGACCATTTCATGTAAGGAAATTACGACCTTTCTGACCAAAATGGTCGCAGTGGTTTAGGGTTTGGAGCCCCCCGAACAGCTTTTGACCAATTGGTCTCAAATGGTCATAGATCTATGACCAATTCTTCCAGGGTCACTGACAGAAGGTCACTAGTTGACATATTTCTTGTAGTGAGCCCTCGAAGCAAAGTACTACTATATATGCATGCTCCTAGGGGAAGGGTTGGTAGGAGTTAACCATCGCGCGATCCCGACCTCCACTCATAAGGAAGGCAATCAAAGAACACCCCGTTCTTCAAATTTGTCACACAATGTTCACCATACGTGCATGCTACGGGACTTTCCAACTTTTACACAAGTATTTCTCAATTTCAAAATTACCCAACTAGCATGACTCTAACATTACCACCTTTATATATCAAAACAATTATCAAGTATCAAATTTATCATAGTGTTTAATGCACTCCATATGAAAGTTTTTATTTTACCCAACTTGGATGCCCATCATATTTGGATTTATAACCAAAGCAAATTACCATGATGTTCTAAAAGACTCTCAAAATAATATAAGTGAAGCATGAGAGATCAATAATTTCTACAAAACAAAACCACCACCGTGCTCTAAAAAGGTATAAGTGAAGCACTAGAGCAAAATTGTCTAGCTCAAAAGATATAAGTGAAGCACATAGAGTATTTTAATAAATTCCGATTCATGTGTGTCTCTCCAAAAGGTGTGTACAGAAAGGATGATTGTGATAAACTAAAAGGCAAAGACTCAAATCATACAAGACGCTCCAAGCAAAACACATATCATGTGGTGAATAAAAATATAGCCTCAAGTAAAGTTACCGATAGACGAAGACGAAAGAGGGGATGCCTTCATGGGCATCCCCAAGCTCAGGCTTTTGGTTGTCCTTGAATTTTACCTTGGGGTGCCTTAGGCATCCCCAAGCTTAGGCTCTTGCCTCTCCTTATTCCAAAATCCATCAAATCTTTACCCAAAACTTGAAAACTTCACAACACAAAACTCAACAGAAAATCTCATGAGCTCCGTTAGTGCAAGAAAACAAACCACCACTTTAAGGTACTGTAATGAACTCATTATTTATTTATATTGGTGTTAAACCGACTATATTCCAACTTATCTATGGTTCATACCCCCCCCCCCCCGATACTAGCCATAGATTCATCAAAATAAGCAAACAACACACGAAAAATAGAATCTGTCAAAAACAGAACAGTCTGTAGCAATCTGTAACTCTCAAATACTTATGGAACCCCAAAAATTCTACCAAATTAGGAAGTCCTAAATAATGTTTTTATTAATCTTCTTAAAAAAGAATCACCTCAAAAGCACGTGTCT
Source organism: Triticum aestivum (assembly GCF_018294505.1). Taxonomy (NCBI): domain Eukaryota; kingdom Viridiplantae; phylum Streptophyta; class Magnoliopsida; order Poales; family Poaceae; genus Triticum; species Triticum aestivum. The sequence goes on along the minus strand of NC_057798.1, from coordinate 137,614,573 downwards.
GTGATTTATGAAAACTAATCTCGTGCGTGCAAAAGTTTCTACTTTTTTTACAGCAAGATCGCAAAGGCTTCACCCAAGTATTCCCAAAGGTTCTACTTGGCACAAACACTAATTAAAACATAAAACCACATCTAAACAGAGGCTATATGAATTATTTATTACTAAACAGGGGCAAAAGGCAAAGAACAAAAATAAAATTGGGTTGATGTTAGGACCCCGATCCTAAGTCACACCGATCTAGCATGTAACACATCATATCACTTTGTGGCCTCACGCGCGGTATCCCCACGGGTGCCACCTTACCTGGCCCAGGACCGTTTGTGCCTTTGGGCTCACGTATAAGATAGTGCCACTAGCATCCATATGACATAAAACCCGGGCCGACATGACTAGTCGTAAACCCAAGGTGGCGCTAACTTATAGGGACAGGCATACATGACCCAGCAACGAATGTGTCGATCAGCAACGTATGAACCCAAGTCGTAGAAAGCTACAGGGACTTAAAGGAACAACGTGCGATATTTCCCCAAAGGGACAGACACAGGAACAAAGAAGGACACATGCCGGCCAACCTAAGTGTTCTGGAGCAGTAGCAAGCTACCATGGCTCAGTGGAAGCACTAGGAGACATTTCCCGATAAGAGAGGCTACCAAGAATAAATAACTAGGTTGTCGGATCCCACACATACCAAGAATTTCAATAATCATACACACAATATGTCCAATATGTGCAAATACAACATGGCATCACAACATGACTCTACAACTCAAGTAATTATTCAATAGGCTCCGAGGAGCGAGATATTACAAACATGGGTCTCATGATCCAACATTCAGAGCATAGAAGCAAAGCACAAGAGGAAGCTTAACATGTCTGAGTACAGACAACTACAAATGAAAAGGGCTGAGAAGCCTGACTATCTATCAGATCCTACCGAGGGCACAAGATCGTAGCTGAGGTAACAAGCTAAACGTCGAAGTCCACGCGGAACTACTAGCAAGACTGAAGTCTCTCTGCAAAACATAAATTAAGCAAACGTGAGTACAAATGTACCCAGGAAGACTTACATCAGAACTATCTACACATATGCATCAGTATCAACAAAGGGGGTTGGTGGACTTTGACTGCAGCAAGCCAGCTTTGACTCAGTGGCTATCCTGAACTACGGCTGCAAGCAACTCTTTTGAGGTGGCGCACACGAGTCCACATATTCACCATATCAATACACCACTATGGATCCGCTCCCGTCTCCCTATGAGAAGGCCATCCATAGCACTCACGCTTATCTTACGCATTTTCAAGTATCCACTTTCACTTGTCTATGAATTGTGTAGGCAACCCAGAGGTCCTTTACCATGGACGCGGCTATTCGAATAGATGATGTTAACCCTGCAGGGGTGTACTTCTTCACACACGCTCCCGCCACTTACCGACATGTACACGTCATGTATCTCAGCAACCTTCTAGCGGAAGCCTGCCGAGGGTGTCAGCCATGACCTGACTAACCACACAAGTCTCTAGTCCAGGTTTATCGCCTATTCGGGTTCCATACGCAAGGAGATCCAATCGGGGTGTCGCTCACGGCCCCAAACGATGTGATCAGGGTTCCCAAGCCCACCATTCGGGTGCCAATTGGTACACCGTGCCACTGCACCTAGTCTGTCCCAAGCCCACCTATACCAGATGCCACTTGGTAGACTACTAGCACTACCTACAAACACCAGAAACTAGTTGCAACTCATGGATAGAGCTCGAGTTGATTAATAAGTCAAGAGGGGCACTTAAGCATTCCAATGCGTGGTAGTAGCTATTCATGGATCACAAACACAGAACTCAGTTCCTGTGGACGGTTTCAATGAGACAACCCACCATGTACTCCTACATGGCCTCTCATTGCTACCTTTACCAAATCGTGTTCACACACTTAGCTCTCAACAGTAGGACATGTTCACAACTTTCGAATTCATCCCCGATGAATCAGACCTAACACAACTCTAAGCAATAGCAGGCATGACAAACAAACATGAATGATAGGCACATCATGGCTCAAACAAGTCCTACTCATGCTAGTGGGTTTCAACTATTTACTATGGCAATGACAGGTCATGCAGAGGAAAGGGGTTCAGCTACCGCAGCAGGTAACAGTTGAAACATTATTATCCTAAAGCAGTAAAAGAGAGCAGGAGCGAGAGAGTGGGATTGTATTGGAATGAACAAGGGGGTTTTGCTTGCCTGGCACTTCTGAAGATAGTATATCTCTTCATCGGTGTCATCGATCTCATCATCGGAACCACGTCTATCGAGAGGGGACAAACACCGGCAAACAAGGAATAACACAATCAACAATGCACAATATGATGCATGATCATGACATGTCAATATGCTGTGATTTGAGCTAATGCAGCTAGCAACAGGTTAAATGAAGTTGGTGTGAATCCAAGATTCAAATTCAAACTCCATATGTGGAAATTCAAATGCCATTTACATGATTTATCCTAAACAGTAGCTCTAAGTTGTTCTAACATGCATGAAAATGCTACATATGGATAGATTGGATTTTTCTGATCATGTTTCATATAAAATTTATCTTATTTGGAGTTATAGATAATTTTCTATGAATTTTAGAAGTTTAGGGCATTTTCTGAAATTTTCTGATTAAATTTAATCCAGAAATGACTTAGTGCGTCAGCATCGCGTCACCGTGACGTCAACTGGTCAACAGAGCTGCCCGAGTCAAACATGACCAGTGGGTCCCAGTGGTTAGTGTAATAGTGCTGGCTTGGGTCACTGACGGGTGCGCCTAGTCAATGGCCATGTCAGCATGGTCAAAGCTGACAGGTGGGCCCACTAGTTTTAACTAAATGTAGTTAAGAAAATAACCCGAGGTTATTTCGCTGGTGGGGCCCTGATGTCAGCGGCTGGTGTGATTAAACTAAACGCGATTAAGCCCCAATGATGGTGCCATGTCATTACGACAGCGTGTAAACGCCGGCGACCAAATCCGCGGCGGAGGCATCGAACTTTCGCTACGGGGCCGGTTTGAAGAGCCGCTTGCACCTACGGGCTCCCGGGAGTGACGCGCATCCTATGTAGCAAACAACGGAGGCATGGTTGGCCGGAGTTGAGCACGGCGTCGAGTGATGCGGTGGCCAGAGTTCGGCTTAGCACGGGCGGGGCGCTACGCTTGGCTGATGAGCGAGCTAAGCGGTGGGGCGGACTCCTGGGAGCTCCACGAGCACGCTGGTGCCACTCTACCGCGCGGAGGTGCTCAAGAGCGAGGACCACATCGGCCATGGCAGACGGCAGCGCTCGGAACTCGCGGGGCGGTGGCTAGTGCACAAATTAGGGCACGGGGAGTGACGTGGAAGATAGAAGAGCTCACTGGGATTGCGACGGTGGCCTCAGCGGGCTCGTGGACGGCCTGGGGACGAGGTGTGGTCACCGGCGATCTTGGCAGCTGAAGGAGGAAGAAGGAGTTGGGGATGCTTCTGCAGGGCGCGTCCGCTCACGTGGCTTGGCGGAGACGGCGTATAGGTCGACTGTGAAGATCTAGGTCACATCGGAGAGGCACGGGGGATGTTGTTGACACGACTACGGCGGCGATGAGCTTGGGCGTGCGTCGGCAATGGCGTGAAGGGGGCGAGCGGGCGAGGGGGAAGAGTGAGCGAGGGGTCGGTGGGTTCCAAGCATCGCGCTGGCTAGGGAGGGGCCAAGCAGGCAGCTGCATGCCCGCACGCGCAAGCGCCGTGCACTGCTTCCCCTCTTCCTTCTGGCGAGAGGAGGAAGACAACTGGCAGGGGAGGTGGCCGGGCTGCACAGGAACTGGCCCGAGGTAAGTAGTCTGCCAGGTAAGCTACAGGTAAGTTCTTCTGCTCTATTTTATGTTTTCTGTTTTGTTTTCTTTTTTAATAATTCTTTTGCCACGGAATTCAAATTTAAACAAATTGAAAACAGTGCCAAAACTCCCATGGATATTTTTATGTCACTTAATGGACTTCTCCACATATACATAAAATATCACAGGCATTTGAAACTATAATCATTATATATTATGAATATAACTTCAAATCCAAATATAATATGATTTAAATTCAATGTCCCAAAATATTCCATAAAAATGTTCCAGAATTTTGGTTTGATATATATCTCTTGCCAAAATTACCAGAATGATTTTTAGGGCATATTGGAATCACTGAATGCAATTTAAAGGGTTCTTGCCCTTCTTTTAGGAAGTTTTGAGGCTTTCTAATTTCCTCAGTTCAAGTTTTAGAAATTTAGACATGAAACATAAGTTCTAAGATGCAACTAATACAAGCAATAATCTAGGGTTGTGACAGTTGCCTCCCAACAAGCGCTTACGTTTAACGCCCCTAGCTATGCATGATGATTTCAATGATGCTCACATAAAGGATAAGAATTGAAACATAAAGAGGGTATCATGAAGAATATGACTAGCACATTTAAGTCTAACACACTTGCTATGCATAGGTATTTTGTGAGCAAACAACTTATGGGGACAATAATAAACTAGCATAGGAAGGCAAAACAAACATAACTTCAAGATTTTCAACACATTGAGAGGAAACTTGATATTATTGCAATTCCTACAAGCATATATTCCTCCCTCATAATAATTTTCAGTAGCATCATGAATGAATTCAACAATATAACCATCACATAAAGCATTATTTTCATGATGCACAAGCATATAAATTTTACTACTCTCCCCATAAGCAAATTTCTTCTCGTTAGGAATAGTGGGAGTATCATAAGAGACTCGAATACTATAAATTGTTTCCACATTAAAAGAATAATGTTCAAAAAAGGGTAATCATAATCATGACAAGTTTTATAAATATAATCGTCACTACTTTTTATAGCATAAGTATCATCACAATAACCATCATAAGTAGCAATTTTGTTCTCATCATAATCAATTGAAACCTCTTCCAAGATAGTGGAATCATTACTAAATAAATTCACGACCTCTCCAAATCCACTTTTATGATTATCACAATAAAATTCAACACCCTCCAAAATAGTAGGATCATTACTTTCTAAAGTTGACACTCTTACAAAACCACTTTCATCAATATAATCATCATAGGTAGGAGGCATGCTATCATAATAAATTTGCATATCAAAACATGGGAGACTAAAAATATCATCTTCATCAAACATAGCATCCCCAAGCTTGGGACAAACATTAATTGCACCAAATAAATTCTCAAACATGTCATTCTCATCAAACATAGCATCCCCAAGCTTGGGCCTTTGCATATCATAAGCATAATCACTCTCATCATAAACAATATGGATAGAACCAATAGTATAACAATTATCATCATCACAATGAGTAATAGGAGCAACATCATTTAGGAGGGATACCTTTTTACCTCTGCTTCTCCGTCTGCTCTTTTTCTTCTTCGCATCATGTGTGGGTTTAATCCTCTTTTTGGAGCTCCTTATTAATGAGATTGGTTGAATAGAAGGCTCCTCCTCGTTACCTGATTCATCATAAGAAATAAGGGATAATTATTTCTGTGCCCTTAGTTGAGTCCCACTCGGCAGTTTTGCCCCTAGTTTCAAAAAACACTCAGTCTTGCCCAAGCCACTTTGCTCTTCTTATCGTTTTGCCCTTCCGTCATGGTTCCGTCCAGTTAGTGTCGTTTGACCGTGTGTTGACCGTCTGTGGACTTTTCATTGGACCATTTTGCCCCTGTTTCTTCACTTCTAGCGAGACACTGCCAAGTGGGACCCATCACTCTGAAAACCATCCCATGTTCCCTTTTATTTCTCTCCCGGCGGTCAAACCCTAGTCATAGATCCCCTCCCCCCTCACTCTCAAATCTTGTCGGTGCTGGAGCCACAGATCCCGTCCGTGGCCAGCGAAGGGAGGGCCAGCAGAGGTCCCGCCGGTGGTGGAGCCATGGATCCTGTCGGGGTTGGGCTTGAGCACCCGCAGGAGGAAAACCGCGTCGACCCGCCTCGTCTCCATGGTCGGCCGTCGGGGCTGGGCGCGAGCGCCGCCCTGCCCGTGCTCCTTCCTCTCCTCCTTCCCTCTCCCTTTGTCTCTCGATTCTCCCTGTCTCTCTCACCCTCCTCTTTTCTCTGCCCTAATAGGAGTAGGGAGCAGCACCAAAGCCACCATGCCGCCGCCCATGGAGGTCCATCTGTCGATCCATTCACAGCTGACGTCCACGTGGATCTGGTGACGAGCTGCGCCGCCGTGAGCCATGTTCAATCCAGTCCTGCAATGTGCGAGGCATGAACTGTAGCGGCTGTGTCCTCGTTGACCCTCATCCACGCCAACGTGGGCCAGCCAACACCGATGCCGCCTGCTGGCCCAGATCCAATGCGTCCCGCAGATGGCCAACGGGGTTCCGGTCAGTGGTGGAGCCACAGATCTCGTCGGTGGCTAATGTAAGGAGGCCGCCGGGGATGCATGGTGGGCAGAGATGGTGGAGGAGGTGGTGCGCTCCTCCCCCGGGCCTCCTTCCATGCTGCAGCGGCGGTGGTCAAGCGCCCGTCATGGCGAAGCACAGGCGAGGAGGATTTGGTGAGCTCCGGCGCCGATTCCTTTGGCTCCGGCGAGCTCCCGTGCCGATTCCGTTGGCTCCGGCGAACTCCGGCACCGATTCCTTTGCTCCGGCAAGCTCATCCTCGTTCTGCAGAGGGCGTCCTTTCAATCGTTAACCCAGCGTTTTTTAACGAATGTAATTAGGTAGTACAGCTTTTTTTTGAGGGATAATTAGGTATAGCTGGCAACTATGGATTGATGATTAATTATATTCGAGATGAGACCGACATTAAGTAGGAGTACTGATTTGTGTTAATTACGGTGTTTTGATTAATTTATTTATGCGGTGTTTTTGCATAAAAAATAATGAAAAATTGATATTTTGTTTACAACATGGGAGTGTCCGTTAGAGATATTTGGTCCATTGTGGGACCCACATGTTAGTGAGAAGAGAGAGGAAATTTTTCTGAGTGAGGGTCCCACTTGGAAGTGTCTAGTGAGAGAGTGAGGAAGCAGGGGCAAATAAGTCCAATGAAAAGTCCATAGACAGTCAACACACGGTCAAACGACACTAACTGGATGGAAACGTGACGGAAGGGCAAAACCATAATAGAAGCAAACGGTCTTGGGAAAAACTGAGGGTTTTCGAAAACTAGGGGTAAACCTGCCGAGTGTGACCCAACTAGGGGTATAAAATCAATTATCCCAAGAAATAATAGGAGAATATCGGGAAGTCTCTTCCCTTTCATTAGTATTCTCTTCATCTTCTATTTGTTTTCTTGTCTTTATTAATTGGCAATATAAGGATTTTCAATGCTATTCACTGCACAATACATATAAATTTCCTCTAGATCAAAATCAAGAACTGTCTCAAGGGCAAATTCTGGAATATCCTTAGTTATACATTTCATTTCTTCATAACCCAGAAGCAAACTAAGTTCATTATGATGCGCAAGGGAAATCAAGTCATCACAATTTTTAGACACGATTCGATCATGAAACAATTTGCATTGGATATTTAAATGACCATGTTCATTGCAAAGTTCACAAGGATGGCCAAGAAAATTTATTTTTTTAGCACAAACATCTAGCCTTTATTGCAACCATTTAGTTTCTAAATACTTATGCCTCTTGCAAAATCTATCTTCCATATTTGGTGTGTACTTGCAAACTGTATGTACTCCACAAAAGTTGACATGCTTATAAGAGACATTTTCATCATGACTAGTGCAATCATCATTAGTACTATGGATATTCAAAGAGTTCATACTAACAACATTGCAATCATGCTCATCATTCAAAGATTTAGTGACAAACATTCTTGCATTCTTCTTCTAGCACTTGAGCACAATTATCGGAATCCTTATTTTCACGAAAGATATTAAAAAGATGAAGCATATGTGGCATCCTCAATTCCATTTTTTGTAGTTTTCTTTTATAGACTAAACTAGTGATAAAACAAGAAACAAAAAGATTCGATTGCAAGATCTAAAGATATACCTTCAAGCACTAACCTCCCCGGCAACAGCGCCAGAAAAGATCTTAGTTGACGGGGTGTTAGTGCCGCTTACCTCGCCTTCCCGGCAACGGCGCTAGAAAATAGCTTGACGTCTACTATGCAACCTTCTTCTTGTAGACATTGTTGGGCCTCCAAGTGCAGAGATTTGTAGGACCGTAGCAAATTTCCCTCAAGTGGATGACCTAAGGTTTCCCTCAAGTGGATGACCTAAGGTTTATCAATCCGTGGGAGGCGTAGGATGAAGATGGTCTCTCTCAAACAACCCTGCAACCAAATAACAAAGAGTCCCTTGTGTCCCCAACACACCCAAGACAATGGTAAATTGTATAGGTGCACTAGTTCGGCGAAGAGAGGGTGATACAAGTCCAATATGGATGGTAGATATAGGTATTTGTAATATGAAAATATAAAAACAGCAAGGTAACAAGCGATAAAAGTGAGCGTAAACGGTATCGCAATGCTAGGAAACAAGGCCTAGGGTTCATACTTTCACTAGTGCAAGTTCTCTCAACAATAATAACATAATTAGATCATATAACAATCCCTCAACATGCAACAAAGAGTCACTCTAAAGTCAATAATAGCGGAGAACAAATGAAGAGATTATTGTAGGGTACAAAACCACCTCAAAGTTATTCTTTCTGATCGATCGATTCAAGAGTCTGTAGTAAAATAACACGAAGCTATTCTTTCCGTTCAATCTATCCTAGAGTTCATACTAGAATAAAACCTTAAGACACAAATCAACCAAAACCCTAATGTCACCTAGATACTCCAATGTCACCTCAAGTATCCGTGGGTATGATTATACGATATGCATCACACAATCTAAGATTCATCTATTCAACAAACACAAAGAACTTCAAAGAGTGCCCCAAAGTTTCTACCGGAGCTTCAAGACAAAAACGTGTGCCAACCCCTATGCATAAGTTCCCAAGGTCACTGAACCCTCAAGTTGATCACCAAAACATACATCAAGTAGATCACGTGAATATCCCATTGTCACCATAGATAAGCACATGCAAGACATACATCAAGTGTTCTCAAATCCTTAAAGACTCAATCCAATAAGAAAACTTCAAAGGGAAAACTCAGTCCATTACAAGAGAGTACAGGGGAGAAACATCATAAGATCCAACTACAATAGCAAAGCTCGCGATACATCAAGATCGTGCCATATCAAGAATATGAGAGAGAGAGAAATCAAACACATAGCTACTGGTACATACCCTCAGCCCCGAGGGTGAACTACTCCCTCATCATCATGGAAAGCGCCAGGATGATGAAGATGGCCACCGGTGATGGATCCCCTCTCTGGCAGGGTGCCTGAAAAGGGTCCCGATTGGTTTTCGTGGCTATAGAGGATTGCGGCGGTGGAAATAGGGTTTCGTGGTGCTCCTGGATGTTTTCAGGGTATATGAGTATATATAGGCGAAAGAAGTAGGTCGGTGGAGCCACGAGGGGCCCACGAGGGTGGGGGCGCACCTACCCCCTGGGCGCGCCCTCCTACCTCGTGGTCGCCTCGTTGCTTCCTTGACGTCCACTCCAAGTCTCCTGGATTGCGTTTGTTCCAAAAACGATTCTCCCGAAGGTTTCATTCTGTTTGGACTCCGTTTGATGTTCCTTTTCTGCGAAACACTGAAATAGGCAAAAAACAGCAATTTGCACTGGGCCTGCGGTTAATAGGTTAGTCCCAAAAATAATATAAAAGTGCATAATAAAGCCCATTAAACATCCAAAACAGATAATATAATAGCATGGAACAATCAAAAATTATAGAAACGTTGGAGACGTATCAATGCCATTCCATGATAGCATGCTAAGGTTCATGAATTTCAGACGGGTTTCGGATTTACTAGAATTACAAAAGCAAGCACCTCAACATTTGCCGGAGAGCCATGGTGCCATGGTGTTAGAAATTCATCGCCATTTCTTGCATGGGACATAAGCATAAACCCGTGGACACATATATGATTTTAAAACACATGTTGGTGCACCAGAGCATGTGCATGTACTTTAATTTTGAATTGTGCACCTGAAATGGCTAGAAAACCAATTTAATGTACAAAATGTCCAAACGAACCCTGAATAATTCCATTTTTGTATGACACATATGTCGGATATCGGGTTCCAGCAAAACCCTTAAGGTTCAAACTCTGGGGTGCGCGCGGAGATCTTCTCCCTATTGATCCACGCCCACTACTTCACCGTGATTCTAAGCTAACAAGATGAACAACACAAGGGACACGAGATTTATACTGGTTCAGGCCACCATTGTGGTGTAATACCATACTCCAGTGTGTGGTGTGTGGATTGCCTCTTGGGCTGATGAGGACCAGTACAAGGGGAAGAACAGCCTCGCGAGGAGAGGTGTTCTTGTGCTGGTGTGTATGAACTGAATCTCTCCCTCTTCTATTGTGGTGGCTAGTCCTATTTATAGAGGCCTTGGTCCTCTTCCCAAATATTGAGCGGGAAGGGATTCCACAATGGCAGATTTGAAGGGGGACAGCTAGTACAAGCTATCCTGACTAAAGGTGGTCTTCGACTGCCAAAAGCACTAGCGATGACGCCATCTTGGGCTCCATGGTGACCTCCGTCTTGCCGTCCCGCTGGTCTTGGTCTTGTTGCACCGATATGGAAACCTTTGCTTGATTCCTTGGTACTCCGCGCCTGCGCTTGCCCCCTTTGCACCAAAGAGGAAACAAGGACACTGCACCGGCCGGCGCCCACCTGGCACCCGCCTGGTCTCGATCATCATGGCTTGCGTCAGGTGCACCTCGCGAGGTACTCCTTGCCTTGATATCTCCGCCTCCTCGCAAGCCTGCCTGGTGAGGCCGTTCCTGAGAAGGCCTTGCGTCGTTTGCCCCGCGAGGCTTGGCCCTTCGTGAGGGTCTTGAACCTGAAGACGGGCCGAACTGGGCTACTAATGAGCCACATCGCAGGCCGCAGGCAGGCAAGTCTGGATACCCCCATATCAAGAGATGCCGACAGTAGCCCCCGGGCCCAAGGCGCGCTCGGACTTGGCTTAGCGGCGAAGCCAAGGGGCAAGTGTGGAGCACCGCGGGCCCCAACAGCCTGAGGCCTTGAGCGACGCGTGGCGAATTGATTGGACGTGGGCGTCCCCTCTTCCCCACACTGCCTCGGCAACTGCCTGATTTAACGAGAGCCTGTTGCATGCAAACAGAGTCATCATTACCTTTGATCGTGGAGGCCGACGAGTGGCCTCCTCCGGGCTATAATTATGGAGGGGCATGAGCCCCCGTTGTCCATCCCTCATTGCTTCACCTGCTTCTTCTCTCGCGCTCCTCCTGCACTCTTGGCGCCAATGGCGCCGATCCGGCAGTTCTCAGCTGCAGAGAAAGGAAAGGCCTCCGGGAGGGGCCCGACACACTCCTGCCGAAGAAAAGGCCGGCCCCGCGCCACGGCGATGAGGTCGCGTGGTCGGAGATGACGAGGCCTTGGTATGAGTGGCCGCCCCCTGGGTTCCCGCGGCCCCTGCACCTGGCAGAGGGCCCTGAAGAAAGGGATGGTGAGCGTCGCCGCCCGCACCGTAGGCGGGCCCGATGAGCCTCGGCGGCGCGCGCCGTCGCTCCTGGAGTCCACACCGCGGACTCCTCTCATGAGCTCATGCTCCACGCTGTGATGCCTCCAAGCTCCTGGATCTGTTTCCCTCCATTCTTCTCCTTCGAGATGCCACCGAGGGGGCCTCTCGAGCTTTGGCTGCAGCATGCTAACTGCAACGCCCCGGCGACTGGAGCGGAGGCTGAAGTCGTTGCTCTGGGCAAGGTCTTCATGACCCGAGGCTGGGGCAAGGTTGCCCGGATCTGCCAAATAGGGGGTGCCCTCGTAATTCATTTTGAATACGGTGGCGCCTCCTTGATGCTCTTCAAGATCTTCGACGTGGAAGGCCGCCGGCTGGAGTGCTGCCCCAGAGGAAGAAGTCAAGGCACCGAGGTGGCAAGGGCTGGGACTACCACTCGCTCCCCGGACGGCTCCTCAGGCAGCAGCGGCGATTCTTGGGTGTCCAGCAACTCTCCCGAGCTTCTTGTGACTCCAGAGACGAGCGACGACAGCTACGTGCCCCCGAGCTCATGTCGCGCCCGGAGTAAGGCGGATGCGTCTGGGCATCGGCGCAGCTGATCGGGATGGGGCTGGCGCCGGCCTCCCATGGCCCACTATTGATGATGGCGTCAGCCATGGAGGCGTGTGTAGTTAGGGCTAATTAGGATTCGTGTCCTTTGTTCCCTGCAAGGAATCAGAAAAGCACCCCGCGGGGGCGTGTAAAGGGTCCGCGATATCTTTTGTTGATATTATCCTTATTATGAAATGGTGCGAATGCCTGTCCTGTCCCGGCTTGGTTCCCCCTTTCTGATCTCGCGACGATTTGGTGCTCTACGCTGATAGGTCCCGGTCCCCAGGCAGGCTTCAGCCGTCGCTGGTATGCCAGGTCTTGATGCTGTGGTCAAGGCCAGGAGGTGAGCGGCCCGAGATCCAGTAAGAGCCCCTGAGGCGCGATGCTTAGGAGGTCCCCTTTAGCGTGCAAGCAGCCACCGAGAGACGAGAAAGGAAGGCAACATTGCTGTCACAGAACCGCATTTAGGCGTGGGTTTTGTGTCGCATCAATCAGCTTCCATAGGCGTGAAACTTATCTCGGAGGCATGGAGTTGTTCCATCGCGTCGCGCCGGACTCGGATGTCGGCAGCTGGGATGCAGCTAGGTTAGGCCTCGGCGAGCTTCTCCTCTCCTTCCCACGTTCTCCTTAGTGCTCTACGTCCTCAGTTCCCGACCCTCGAGCAGGCTTAGCCGCCGCTGGTATGCCAGATCGTGATGCCATGGTCAAGGCCAGGGGGTGAGGGCTGGGGAGCCAGTAAGATCTCCTGAGTCGCGATGCTCAGGAGCCCCCTTTTAACATGCAAGCGGATGGCTCGGGAAAGAGAGAGAGGACTCGTGATGCCACCCACTGCTGGACTCCGGGGGTTCCTGTAAACCAACATGAGAGGCGCACACATCGCCATTATGATTGTCAACCGGCCATTGGTTGCTCTGAGATGGTGAGGGCACTGAGGGCCTGGTGAGGTGACGCTTGTGGGGCTGCCGCGGGCCAGAGCTCGACCACTCAGATTTGCCAGCATTGCAGGGACGGACCCATGCGCAAGCGTCGTGCCAGCGTGAGCAGTTCCAGTGGTAGGTGTCAACCGAGGAAATGATAATCACAGACAGGTTAAGCATGAAAGGCAGATCAGCTTAGGTAATGCAGGAGGGGTACATGCCACCGGGTCAGGCCCGAGCGGCTTAGGGGATAATGCAGCCTGAGGGGCGCCCCCTAGCGAGGTAAGCTAAAGACATAAGCAAAAAGGGATACATGTCGCAGGGACAGACCCATGCGATCTGGGAATGATGCAGCCCTGGGGGCGCTCCCAGCTGAAATGAACTTGGAAGATGTCACCTGATTCCATTGCGGATGAAGGGGTGTTGGAGTAGCTAAAGATGCACGGTGAAGAGGCCGACCCTCATGAGCCACCAAAGCCCTGAGCCTCGGGAGGCTCTGGGGGCCCAGGTGGTTCCCTGAGGACCACCTCCATCTCCGCCAGAACCTTGTGATGCCTGGCCTCCTAAGCCGCCAGAATGCTCCGCGGATGGCGCTGGTGAGAAGCAACCGCGTTCGGAACGCCAAAAGGCATGCGAACGTAGCTGTGCGGCGGGCCCTCGCAACGTCCCACGTGTGAAGGCCAGAGACGCTCCTGAGATGCAGCTTGGTTGAGCCCTGGTACATCGATGCAGATGCTTGGGGAGCTACGCCAGGCAGGCGGCGATCGCCACATATAACTCTTGATTCCTGAAGCTCCTGAGTGATCTTGGTGATGAACTCCTAAGGGTTGGGTCTTCCTTGCCTCATGCCTTCCTGAGGGAAACATGCTGCGAAGCACGCCACCAAGTGGTGCCCGAGCGCCTCCCTCGTGATCTGGGCAAAGTCTAAGGCCCTCCAGAAGAGAGCCCCCGAGCCCTGCTCGAGGAGGGCGCCGGGCGCGCCTTCCTATGCGACGGAGGAAGGTGCCCCTTGCACGGGTGCAGATCTTGATGCGGCTCCTCCAGAAATGAAAACCTCCAGAGGCCTTGAGCCAGGCGATGTTTTCTTCTTCTTGGGAGCTACCTTAAGAGGGTTCTTGCTCTTGTAGTCTCGGTCTTCAACTGATTCAGCATGAAAGGTGCGCTCGAGCGAGCACACCGCATCCTTTTCCTCACAGGGGACTGTGATGACTCCGCCGCTCCCTAGCATCTTGAGGACATTGTAGCCATGGTGGGTCACTGCCATGAACTTGGCCAGGGCCGGTTACCCAAGGATGGCATTGTATGGCAGGCGGATATGGGCGACGTCGAAGTCGATGAGCTCGGTACGGTAGTTGTTGCGCTATCCAAAAGTGACGGGGAGGCGGACCTGCCCTATCGGAGTGGTGGAGCCGTCAGTAACTCCGGAGAAGGGCTTGGTAGGCTGGAGCTGATCATATGGCACTTGAAGGTTGTCGAACATCTCGACGGACAGGACGTTGAGGCCTCCGCCGTCGTCGATGAGAGTCCTGGTAACTTGCACATTGCTGATGACTAGGGAGCAGAGCATTGGGAGGACACCAGCTGTGGCCGCACACTTGAGTTGGTCTGCCGAGCTGAAAGTGATGGCGCACATGCACCATCTAAGAGGGTGTGTGGCCTCGAGCTTGGGGAGGACTGCATTAACCTCGCGAGCACACTCCATGAAGATGCACTGAGAGGCTGGGGCCTGGGCACCACCCAGGATGCAAGCGACGGCTTGCGGCTCCTGGAAGCCCCAAGCCCCCTCGTCCTGGTGGTGGTCATCATTCTTCCTTGGTGGTGGCAGTGGAGGAAGGCTTGCGTTGCCCTGCGAGCGTTCCTCGCGACGCTGATCCCTCCAAGCTCTCTCGCGAGGTTGGTCCTGCCAGTGATCCTCACGAGGTCGGTCTCGCCACTCCTAGCGAGGGCCTCGGTCGTCCCATCGTCCTCCGCCTCTTCCTCCTCCGTGACCGTATCCCCAATCGTTGAGCTCGGGGCGCCGACCGACTTGCCCTTCACGAACAGCCCTGAGCTCCTGGCATTTGTTGGTGTTGTGGGTATAGATGTTGTGGTAGGCGCAGAATGGATGACTCTGGCTGGTCCCTGCCGCGCTTCATGTCTGGCTCTGCCGCAAGCATGGCTGCTCCTTTACGCTTCACGTCCTTGGCCTTGGCGTTCTTTTCCTCTGGGTCAGCAGCCGGGAGCTCGAGGAGGGAGAGGCGTCCCTCCTCAGCTCTTGCGCACATGGTCGCCAACTTGAATAGCTCCAGAGACATGCACAGGTCCTCGTGAATGGCGAGCTCCTCCTTCATCTTGACGTCACAGACGCCATCAGAGAACACTGAGATGATGGCCTCATCTATGACCCTGGGAATCTTGAGGCAAGCCTTGTTGAAGCGTTGGATGTACTTCTGCAGAGTCTCTCCAGCTTGCTGCTTGATGCGGCGCATGTCGCCCATGGCCGGAGGGCAGTCACGAGTCACTACAAGAAATATGTCAACTAGTGACCTTTTGTCAGTGACCCTGGAAGAATTGGTCATAGATCTATGACCATTTCAGACCAATTGGTCAAAAGCTGTTCGGGGGGCTCCAAACCCTAAACCATTGTGACCATTTTGGTCAGAAAGGTCGTAATTTCCTTACACGAAATGGTCACGAAGCAAACAGCGCTAGTCCGCTGCCTTATTTCTAGTTGTTAATGACCAATATAGATGGTCATAGCCTTGTAGATTGTGGTGGGTTGTGATGACTAGGCGCCATCTCATCAGTTTTGCCTATGTGTCATGTCCATGTGGTAGTTTTTGCTCTAGGTTGTGAAGCAACCTATATTTCTGTTATTCCAAAAATTCCCAAAAAATTCTCATAAATGTTTTGGATCATATCTTCATCAAATATGTCAAAAACATTCCTTGCCTAGTTCAAAAATAATTCGAAAATATTCATTTTCCTATTCTGTTCAGAGCAGCACTTTGTGAAGGAAGTACCACTTTGGCATGTCGAAATGGTATCCATTTTCTACAGTGCTTTCCTATGCCCAAATAACCATCCTCCACCAAGTGCCAGCTCAATACATTCATTATTTTGAGCCCAGCTTCAACATTCGTATTTATGTCCAGTGTGGTACTTTGTAAAGCAAGTACCACCTAGGCTCCTCCTTTTGAGGTGAAAATTTGTGAAGACAGTCTTCTTAGTAACTGATCATCCTCAGCCAAAACCCACGCCCATTAGCCATGTGCATTTCCCGTACCGCAAATCAAACACTTGGCTGCTTATTCATGTTTGAGCATCGATCGGTCTCCTCGTGAGAATCTTATGTTGTGATTTTCTTCCTAGCACCTACCTGGGGAGTGCCCAACCCACTAGAGATGCCTAGGCCGCCCAGAACACATGGCAACGCCACGGTCACGCGGTGACCATGCGGCGGGCATGCGAGCTTACGCGCTCTAGAGTTGTCGCCCTCAGCCACCGTCCAAACCTCGATGTATCGCCATTAAACCATGTATTTTTGATTAAATAAATACTTATTTACCTAGAAATTATTTTTGGAAAAAATAAAGAGCAAACTATGAGGTACTTGTAGTTCAAATTTGACCCGTTTCCAACTGAATCGACGGCAATTTGTCTTTTCACCGGAGGTGGATCAAAACTTATTTCACCCAACCATTTTGTCAATTGTGCATTATATATGGCCTAGTATTTTATAAAATTGATTAGGTCCATTTTTGCAACAATTATTTGGTAGGTCCTTCACAAAAAAAAACCTCCTTTTGGGCACTCAGAAAATGAAAAATGAATTTTCCGTGCAAAGAAAATGAAAACTTCCTTAGGCAACATTGTTTGGAATTCCAAGATGTACTTGTGCACAATATGAGATCATTTGAACAAAATATGACATGAATGTGGCCATAAGATTGATCATTTGGCTTGAAAATGAATCTTCACGCATGATAGCTCATTTCTTAGAACACTTTTTTAAAATAATAACCGTATTACAAGTTTATTATTTTTCCTAGAAACTTGGTCACATATAATGACATAATGCGAAGGTTTTCCAATTTTTTGATTTTTTTTTGAATTTTTTATGCCCGTTTCACAATGCGGTCAAAACGGCTGGCTTGACCGTTCCTAGCTAGTGGTTGAATCTTGGAATTTTTTTGGTGTTCCTATGATTAAATAGATACTTATGTTCCTAGAAATGATTTTTGGAAAAAAAAAGAGCAAACTACAAGGCATCTACAGTTCAAATTTGACCCGCTTCCAACTGAATAGACGGAAATTTGTCTTTTTCACAAGAGGTGGATCAAAACTTTTTACACCCAACCATTTGGTCAATTGTGCATTAAATATGGCCTAGTATTTTAGAAAAATGATTTGGTCCAATTTTGCAACAATTATTTGGTAGGTCCTTCACAAAAAAACCTCATTTGGGGCAATCGAAAAATGGAAAATGGTTTTTCCGTGCACAGAAAATGAAAACTTCCTTAGGAAACATTGTTTGCCATTCCAAGATGCACCCTTTTGCACAATATGAGATCATTTCAACAAACTATGCCAAGAATGTGGCCAAAATATTGATCATTTGGCTTGATAGCCATGAATCTTCACACGTGATAGCTCGTTTCTGAGAACACTTTTTTAAAATAATTGCCGTATTGCAAGTTTGTTATTTTTCCTGGGAACATGGCCACATATAATGACACAATGCGAAGGTTTCCCAATTATTTGATTTTTTTGAATTTTTTATGCCCATTTCAAAATGCGGTCAAAACGGCGGGAATGACTGTTCCTAGCTAGTGGTTGAATCTTGGAACTTTTTTGGTATTTCTATGATTAAATAGATACTTATGTACCTAGAAATGATTTTTGGAAAAAATAAAGAGCAAACTACGAGGTAGCTACAGTTCAAATTTGACCCGCTTCCTACTGAATCGGCGGAAATTTGTCTTTTTCACCAGAGGTGGATCAAAACTTATGACACCCAACCATTTTGTCAATTGTGCATTAAATATGTCCTAGTATTTTATAAAATTGATTAGGTCCAATTTTGCAACAATTGTTTGGTAGGTCCTTCACAAAAAAACCTCATTTGGGGCAATCGAAAAATGGAAAATGGTTTTTTCGTCCAAAGAAAATGAAAACTTCCTTAGGCAACATTGTTTGCCATTCCAATATGCACCCTTGTAAACAATATGAGATCATTTTAACAAACTATGCCACGAATGTGGCCATAAGATTGATCATTTGGCTTGAAAGCCATGAATCTTCATAGATGATAGCTCATTTCTGAGAACACTTTTTTAAAATAATTGCCGTATTAGAAGTTTGTTATTTTTCCTGGGAACTTGGCCACATATGATGACACAATGCGAAGGTTTCCCAATTTTTTGGTTTTTTTTGAATTTTTTATGCCCGTTTCAAAATGCGGTCAAAACGGCGGGAATGACCGTTCCTAGCTAGTTGTTGAATCTTGTAATTTTTTTGGTGTTTCTCTGATTAAATAGATACTTATGTACCTAGAAATGATTTTTGGAAATAATAAATAGCAAACTATGAGGCATCTGCAGTTCAAATTTAACCCGCTTCCAACTGAATCGGCGGAAATTTGTCTTTTTCACGAGAGGTGGATCAAAACTTTTTACACCCAACCATTTTGTCAATTGTGCATTAAATATGTCCTAGTATTTTAGGAAATTGATTTGGTCCAATTTTGCAACAATTATTTGGTAGGTCCTTCACAAAAAAATCCATTTTGGCCACTCGGAAAATGAAAAATGATTTTTTCGTGCAAAAAAAATGAAAACTTTCTTAGGCAACATTGTTTGCCATTCCATGTTTGTTATTTTCCTGAAAGGTAGTTCACAATTGGTGACACAATGAGAAGGTCTTTTATTTTTTTGAATTTATGTCATCATAAAATAGCTTACAAGATTTTAACATCTTATTTTTAAATCTATCACGACCAATTTAGTTGGTCATAATGTTGTATTGCGTTCTGATTGGTCTGTGGACCAGACATGCGGGTCATGCACGAAACACCATTGGATCCTCCCGGATCCAACGGCAGCCCTCACCCCTCGCCTCCTGATACGTCTCCAATGTATCTATAATTTTTGATTGCTCCATGCTACTTTATCTACTATTTTGGACTATATTAGGCTTTATTTTCCACTTTTATATTATTTTTGGGACTAACCTATTAACCGGAGGCCCAGCCCAGAATTGCTGTTTTTGCATTTTTCAGTATTTCAAAGAAACAGAATATCAAACGGAGTCCAAACGGAATGAAACCTTCGGGAACGTGATTTTCTCATTAGATAAGACCCAGGAGACTTGGACCCTCCGTCAAGAAAGCCACGAGGCGGTCCTGAGGGTGGAGGGCGCGCCCCCCTGGGCGTGCCCCCCTGCCTCGTGGGCCCCTTGAAGCTCCACCGACGTACTCCTTCCTCCTATATATACCTACGTGTCCCCGAATAATCAGAACAGGAGCCAAAAACCTAATTCCACCGATGCAACCTTCTGTATCCACGAGATCCCATCTTGGGGCCTGTTCCGGAGCTCCGCCGGAGGGGGCATCCACCACGGAGGGCTTCTACATCAACACCATATCCCCTCCGATGAAGTGTGAGTAGTTTACTTCAGACCTTCGGGTCCATAGCTAGTAGCTATACGACTTCTTCTCTCTTTTTGGATCTCAATACAATGTTCTCCCCCTCTCTCGTGGAGATCTATTCGATGCAATCTTCTTTTTGCGGTGTGTTTGTTGAGACCGATGAATTGTGGGTTTATGATCCAACTTATCTATGGAAAATATTTGATTCTTCTCCGAATTCTTTTATGTATGATTGAGTTATCTTTGCAAGTCTCTTCGAATTATCCGTTTGGTTTGGCCAACTAGATTGGTAGTTCTTGCAATGGGAGAAGTGCATGGCTTTGGGTTTAATCTTGCGGTGTCCTTACTCAGTGACAGAAAGAGTTGCACAGCACGTATTGTATTGTTGCCATCGAGGATAACAGGATGGGGTATTTATCATATTGCATGAATTTATTCCGCTACATCATGTCATCTTGCTTACGGCGTTACTCTGTTTTTAACTTAATACTCTAGATGCATGCTGGATAGCGGTCGATGAGTGGAGTAATAGTAGTATATGCACAATCGTTTCGATCTACTTGTTTTGGATGTGATGCCTATATACATGATCATTGCCTAGATATACTCATAACTATGCTCAATTCTGTCAATTGCTCAACAGTAATTTGTTCACCCACCGTAGAATATTTATGCTCTTGAGAGAAGCCACTAGTGAAACCTATGGCCCCCGGGTCTATTCTCATCATATCAATCTATATCACTTTATTTACTTGCTTTGTTTTTATTTTGCTTTTACTTTTTACTTTGCATCTATCTATCAAAAATACCAAAAATATTATCTCTATCAGATTTCACTCTCGTAAGTGACCGTGAAGGGATTGACAACCCCTAAGCGTTGGTTGTGAGTTGCTATCGTGTTGTGCAGGTACGAGGGACTTGCGCGTGACCTCCTACTGGATTGATACCTTGGTTCTCGAAAACTGAGGGAAATACTTACGCTACTGTGTTGCATCATCCCTTCATCTTCGGGGAAAACCAACGCAAGCTCGAGACGTAGCAAGAAGGATTTCTAGCGCCGTTGCCGGGGAGGCTTACGCAAAAGTTAACATACCAAGTACCCATCACAATCCCTATCTCTCGCATTACATTATTTGCCATTTGCCTCTCGTTTTCCTCTCCCCCACTTCACCCTTGCCATTTTATTTGCCCTCTCTTTCCCAATCTCCTCCTCTCTTTCCGTTGCCTTTTCCCCGTCCTTTTGCTTGCTCGTGTGTTAATTTGCTTGCTTGTCATCATGACTAATCTTATATCTTCTCCATTATCTCCCGAGAATGAAGTGCTAAATGTTAAACAAAGGGAGGGAGAAAATCTAAAAGATGCTTGGTATAGAATTGGCAATGCTCAAAATAGATCTACCAGGAAGCAATCTACTTCAGTTCTTCTTCGCGATTTTATGTAGGTGCTAATCCTTGGTATAGATATATCCTTGATACCATTACCGGAGGGAATTTCTTGGGTAGCCATACTTTTGATTCCTATAATGCTTTAATAGATTTATTTGGCTCACCTCCTCTTTTGGTTAATGGAACTATGTTAACTTTGGAGCATGTTATGCAAAGGCTTGAAATTATTGAAAACAAAGTTGCTACCATTGAATCCATTGAAAATCTAGATAAAAAGATTCATAATCAAATTACTCAATATGGATCTAAGGTAGGAATGACTTTGAAAAATATTAAGGAGAAGGAACCCATGGTTAATGAAAAAATAAATCTAGACTCTACTCGTATCAATAAACTTGAGGGTATCATTACCAATTTGGGAACCGCTTTTTCATCCGTAAAGAATACTCCTAGTCCTTCTACTAAAATTGCCAAGCTTATGTATGTTCCTAAAAATAAGGGTGAATCATCTAGTAAGGAAAATGCGGATCTTAAATCTATAAGTATTCATCCCGATCTTTTTACTATCATTAAGGAACCATTTGCTACGAATGAATTTTTCGATCTTATGCCTAAAGGTTTGATAATTTCTATAAAGAAAGAAAATTCTAAGGGAGGTAGATGCCTCATTGAATAATTGCCTACCAAAGATGGCAATACCTAAATATATCCTTGCTTTTATGCCTAGCTAGGGGCGTTAAACGATAGCGCTTGTTGGGAGGCAAGCCAATTTTATTTTGTGTTTTTTGTTTTTGCTTCTGTTTAGGAATAAATAATCCATCTACCTTCTGTTTGGATGTGGTTTTATGTTTTAACTAGTGTTTGTGCCAAGTAGGACCTATAGGATAACCTACGATGATAGTTGATTTGATTCTGCTGAAAAACAGAAACTTTAGCGCTCACGAGATTAGCTGCCATTTTTAACTGGAGAGTGATTTTGCGTTGATTCTTTTTTGATGCTGATCAATAAATAAATTTTACAGGACTTCCTATTTTTCTAGAATTTTTAGAGTTCCAGAAGTTTGCGTTAGTTACAGATTACTACAGACAGTTCTGTTTTTGACAGATTCTGTTTTTCGTGTGTTGTTTGCTTATTTTGATGAATCTATGGCTAGTAAATTAGTTTATAAACCATAGAGAAGTTGGAATACATTACGTTTAACACCAATATAAATAAATAATGAGTTCATCACAGTACCTTGAAGTAGTCTTTTGTTTTCTTTCTCTAACGGAGCTCACGAGATTTCTGTTGAGTTTTGTGTTGTGAAGTTTTCAAGTTTTGGGTGAATTCTTTTGATGGATTATGGAACAAGGAGTGGCAAGAGCCTAAGCTTGGGGATGCCCATGGAACCCCCAAGATGATCCAAGGACACCAAAAAGTCAAAGCTTGGGGATGCCCCAGAAGGCATCCCCTCTTTCGTCCACTTCCATCGGTAATTTACTTGGAGCTATATTTTTATACACCAACATGATATGTGTTTTGCTTGGAGCGTCTTGTATTATTTGTGTCTTTGCTTGTTAGTCTACCACAATCATATTTGCTGTACACACCTTTTGAGAGAGCCATACATGAATTGAAATTTGTTAGAATACTCTATGCTCTTCACTTATATCATTGAGCTTGATAGTGTGCTCATAGTGCTTCACTTATATCTTTTTGAGCGTGTTAATTTTTGCTCTAGTGCTTCACTTAGATATTTTAGAGCACGGTGGTGGATTTGTTTTAAAGAAACTTGATCTCTCATGCTTCACTTAGATTATTTTGAGAGTCGTTAATAGCATGGTAATTTGCTTAATGTTAATATACTTGGTATTCAAGATATGTGAAACTTTCTTTTGAGTGCGTTGAATACTAAGATAAGTTTGATGCTTGATAATTGTTTTGAGATATGGAGGTGATAATATCAAAGTCGTGCTCGTTGGGTAATTATGAATTCAAAGAATGCTTGTGTTGAAGTTAGCAAATCCCGTAGCATGCACGTATGGTTAAAGTTATGTAACAAATTTGAAACATGAAGTGTACCTGGCTTGTGCATCCTTATGAGTGGCGGTCGGGGACGAGCGATGGTCTTTTCCTACCAATCTATCCCCCTAGGAGCATGCGCGTAGTACTTGATTTTTGATGACTTCTAAATTTTTGCAATAAGTATATGAGTTCTTTTGACTAATGTTGAGTCCATGGATTATATGCACTCTCACCTTTCCACCTTTGCTAGCCTCTTTGGTACCGTGCATTGCCCTTTCTCACCTTGAGAGTTGGTGCAAACTTCGCCGGTGCATCCAAACCCCGTGATACGATACGCTCTATCACACATAAACCTTCTTATATCTTCCTCAAAACAGCCACCATACCTACCTATCATGGCATTTCCATAGCCATTCCGAGATATATTGACATGCAACTTCCACCATCATCATCATGACATACATTACTTTTGTCATATTGCCATTGCATGATCTTGTAGTTGACATCGTATTTGTGGCAAAGCCACCATGCATTATTTTCCATACATGTCACTCTTGATTCATTGTACCATCCCGGTACACCGTCGGAGGCATTCATATAGAGTCATATCTTGTTTTAGTTTCGAGTTGTAATTCTTATGTTGTAATGAAAGTGTGATGATCATCATTATTAGAGCATTGCCCAAATAAAAAAAAGAGAAAGGCCAAAATAAAAAAAGGGAAAGGCCCAAAAAAATTAAATAAAAGGGGGCAATGCTACTATCTCTTTTTCCACACTTGTGCTTCAAAGTAGCACCTTGTTCTTCATGTAGTGAGTCTCATATATTGTGCTTCAAAGTAGCACCTTGTTCTTCATGTAGTGAGTCTCATAAGTTGTCTTTTCATACTAGTGGGAATTTTTCATTATAGAACTTGGCTTGTATATTCCTACGATGGGCTTCCTCAAAATTCCCTAGGTCTTCATGAGCAAGCAAGCTGGATGCACACCCACTAGTTTTCTTTTTGTTGAGCATTCATAGCTCTAGTGCATCCGTTGCATGGCAATCCCTACTCCTCATGTTGACATCAATTGATGGGCATCTCCATAGCCCGTTGATTAGCCTCATTAACATGAGACTTTCTCCTTTTTTGTCTTCTCCACACAATCCCCATCATCATATTCTATTCCACCCATAGTGCTATATCCATGCCTCACGCTCATGTATTGCGTGAAGGTTGAAAAAGTTTGACATTATTTAAGTATGAAACAATTGCTTGGCTTGTCATCGGGGGTATAGAAGTTGGGAACATCTTTGTGTGACGAAAATGAAGCATAGCCTAACTATATGATTTTGTAGGGATGAACTTTCTTTTGCCATGTTATTTTGAGAAGACATGATTGCTTTGATTAGTATGCTTGAAGTATTATTATTTCTTTGTCAATATGAACTTTTGCCTTGAATCTTTCGGATCTGAATATTTATAACATGATTAAGAAGATTTACATTGAAATTATGCCAAAGTATCACTCCGCATCAAAAATTCCTTTTTATCATTTACCTTCTCGAGGACGAGCAGGAATTAAGCTTGGGGATGCTTGATACGTCTCCAACATATCTATAATTTTTGATTGCTCCATGCTACTTTATCTACTGTTTTGGACTATATTGGGCTTTATTTTCCACTTTTATATTATTTTTGGGACTAACCTATTAACCGGAGGCCCAGCCCAGAATTGCTGTTTTTTGCCTTTTTCAGTATTTCGAAGAAACAGAAATCAAACAGAGTCCAAACGGAATGAAACCTTCGGGAACGTGATTTTCTCATCAGATAAGACCCAGGAGACTTGGACCCTCCATCAAGAAAGCCACGAGGCGGTCACGAGGGTGGAGGGCGCGCCCCCCTGGGCGCGCCCCCTGCCTCGTGGGCCCCTCGAAGCTCCACAAACATACTCCTTCCTCCTATATATACCTACGTATCCCCGTATGATCATAACAGGAGCCAAAAACCTAATCCACCGCCGCAACCTTATGTATCCACGAGATCCCATCTTGGGGCCTGTTCCAGAGCTCCGCCGGAGGGGGCATCCACCATGGAGGGCTTCTACATCAACACCATAGCCCCTCCGAGGAAGTGTGAGTATTTTACTTCAGACATTCGGGTCCATAGCTAGTAGCTAGATGGCTTCTTCTGTGTTTTTGGATCTCAATACAATGTTCTCCCCCTCTCTCATGGAGATCTATTCGATGTAATCTTCTTTTTGCGGTGTGTTTGTTGAGACCGATGAATTGTGGATTTTTGATCCAACTTATCTATGGAAAATATTTGATTCTTCTCTGAATTCTTTTATGTATGATTGAGTTATCTTTGCAAGTCTCTTCGAATTATCCGTTTGGTTTGGCCAACTAGATTGGTAGTTCTTGCAATGGGAGAAGTGCATGGCTTTGGGTTCAATCTTGCGATGTCCTTACTCAGTGACAGAAAGAGTTGCAAGGCACGTATTGTATTGTTGCCATCGAGGATAACAAGATGGGGTATTTATCATATTGCATGAATTTATTCCGCTACATCATGTCATCTTGCTTATGGCGTTACTCCGTTATTAACTTAATACTCTAGATGCATGCTGGATAGCGGTCGATGAGTGGAGTAATAGTAGTAGATGCAGAATCGTTTCAATCTACTTGTTTTGGACGTGATGCCTATATACATGATCATTGCCTAGATATACTCATAACTATGCTCAATTCTGTCAATTGCTCAACAGTAATTTGTTCACCCACCGTAGAATATTTATGCTCTTGAGAGAAGCCACTAGTGAAACCTATGGCCCCCGGGTCTATTCTCATCATATCAATCTATATCACTTTATTTACTTGCTTTGTTTTTACTTTGCCTTTACTTTTACTTTGCATCTATCTATCAAAAATACCAAAAATATTATCTCTATCAGATCTCACTCTTGTAAGTGACCGTGAAGGGATTGACAACCCCTAAGCGTTGGTTGCGAGTTGCTATCGTGTTGTGCAGGTACGAGGGACTTGCGCGTGACCTCCTACTGGATTGATACCTTGGTTCTCAAAAACTAAGGGAAATACTTACGCTACTGTGATGCATCATCCCTTCCTCTTCGGGGAAAACCAACGCAAGCTCGAGACGTAGCACCTCCCCCACCAACCCCACGTGAGGTGAAACCCTAGCTCTTTTCTCCCCCGTTTTCCATCCCCCCCCCCCCCCCGCCTCCTTTCTTTCTTTCTTTCTCTCCCTCCCCCCTCTCCCCCGATGCAGATCCCCTCGTCCCCGCCACCCACCTCCGCCGCCGCCCTCACTCTCCCCTCGTCTCCCTCGTCCTCGACCAACCTCGCGTCCCGCGGGGCTCTCGCATCACCGCCACTCCATGCCCGCGCGACATAAGTGAAGCCCGAGGTCCTCCTCCGATGCTCCTCTGCCTCCCTCGCCCGCGGGGCTCTCTGCTCCACCGCCGCCGCTGCATCGGAGCACGCGTGCGCGACGCCGTCCCCGCCCGCTCGGTCCGTCCCGCCATTTGCCTCCTCCTTCGACTCCACACTCTTCTTCGACTCCACCCTCTCCTTCTCTCCATGCCGAAACCCTAGATCGACGCTATGGCCACCTCGCAGGCAGCACGTGCAGGTGAGATCTGGTATTGCCCCCCCCCCTTTCTTCTCCTTCTCCTTCTAGATTTCTTCAGCTTGCTCGAATCTCATTGCGTTTGTGCGGGTTTGTGTAGGCCATCCAAGACGGCGGGGCCATGTTCGCCTCATCTGTGGGGACGGAGGCGGCGGCGGTTGTCAGGAAGATGGTGAACCTCAGCTCCCCTCCCCGGCGGTGCTGCAGCAGCAAGATGGTGAAGGGACGCACCGGCCAGCGCGTGAGGCTCTATGTTCGTGGCACCATCCTCGGATACAAGAGGTGAGAAGCTCCCTCCGCCGGCACGACTCTGCTCCTTCTCCCTCGCGTGGGTATCTGAATTCCTGGTCTTGGTTGGGCGCGCAGATCGAGGCAGATCCAAGTGAACACCAGGGAGGACGTGGCCTGGTACGGCGGCAAGAGGATGGCCTGCGTCTACAAGGCCAAGACCAAGCAACGACACCAACTACCACTACATCTGGGGCAAGGTCTCCCTCTCCCACGGAAACACTAGTGTCATCCGCGCCAAGTTCACCCCCGCTGAGGCCATGGTGAGTTGTTGGGTCGAACTTCTCCGGTTGTCTGTTTCGGTGGCATGCATAAGATTTAAACAAACTAAATTGAGCTATATACCTTCTGCGATATCTAGTTCTGTGCCATTGTTTATGGAGTTGTGAGACTTTTCGTGTGTGTATTAGACCCCGCTTGCTTGTTCAGGGAATATTTAGGGTCGAGATAGTGTCACACATGTGACTGGACTGCAGCAAGTCTAAAACTGCAGACTCTACTTCATGTTGTTGTTATTTCTTGAAGCCTTGAATAGCTAAATTTGGGCACCACGTACGTCTCCTCCCTGTAATTTGATGTACTGACTTGTGTTGCCTGCTGAGTGCTGACGGTATTAGGTTCATTATGTTGCTGTAGCATGTGTCTGAAACATGGACAAATGGGCACCCTTTAGGGTATTCTGTGACCCTCTTTAGTTCAACTAAATGAACTGGTTTGAAGTCTGAACCTCTCTTCTGTACTCCATGTTTACTGAATTTCACTGAATTTACTGAATGTGCTTGTGAATCTCAAAAGTATCCATAGTGTGTATGTGTGTGTGTGTGTGTGTGTTCGAGTGTAGGAGTGCAAATGGGCACCCTTTAGGGTATTCTGTGACCCTCTTTAGTTCAACTAAATGAACTGGTTTGAAGCTCTAGTATGCTTAGAGTGACTGGTTTCATTAGTCTCTTAATCGACAAGTTAACTGGACTATTTTGCTGTATTTCCATCATACACCTTTGATTTATTTAGTGACTGCAGACTGTGATTATACAGTAGAAGTAGTTAGTATCTCTGTAGACTACATATTATACAGTAGAAGTAGTTAGCCAATTTCTAGGGGTTGTCTGTTCACCTGTTAGTATCTCTGTAGACTGTACATGCTTCAAATGGGGATGGATTTTATGCTCCCTTGAATGCATTTTGATCTTAGTAGTACTTACCACACAGTAACAAAATAAGCAGCAGCCTGAGCTTTCAGGTTCAGGGTTTCTCTTGTTTTCTTGATTCATTTATACTATATGATTCAGGTTTTATACTTTGCCAGTAGGTAGCTCATACTGCCCGCTTGCTTCTGCTTTGAATATTGTGGTCTGCATGCTTTAGTCACTGTGCCCTTAGTTCCTTTTTTGTAGGGAGCTATGCTTATCATCAGAAATTCTTGGTGATGATGTTATTCCTCTTTTGGTTCATGTGTTGCAATTATATACCACATAATTCTACACCATGTGGTGCACTTAAGTATCTTAGTGACTTCATTTGATGTGTGTATTTCTGTTAATTTTAAGCTTCTGTTGCTGTGAAAATGTACCTCACTGACCGTCTGTCTATTTATTGTGTACTTCTTGCATGAGGAGGTGACTAGTGATGCGGCATGCCAAGCAGCAGTAGGGGAAGGGGGTCTCCTGATCAAGGAGGCGGAGGAGTAGGGGCGTGCCCAGCCGGCAGCCC
Source organism: Triticum aestivum (assembly GCF_018294505.1). Taxonomy (NCBI): domain Eukaryota; kingdom Viridiplantae; phylum Streptophyta; class Magnoliopsida; order Poales; family Poaceae; genus Triticum; species Triticum aestivum. Next base: position 137,585,843 of record NC_057798.1, on the reverse strand, counting down.
TGTCCTGCTCGTGGGGGAGGGGCAGGAGGGGTCTACTCCTCTGCTTCCATTGCGACCGCGGCAGGTAGCTCCTCCATCTCCCTCCCCCTCTTCCCTGATAGCGTACATCACAATCTTGTTAATTGTTATTGTTATTGCGATCACAATCTTATTAAGATGCATCTGTGGTGGTGGTCTTCTGGCCACCACAATCTTGTTAATTGTTATTGCGATCATCTTTCTTTTCGATGAACTATGCCATAATATGTGTTTTGCAAGGTTCAGTGGCTACTAAGTTTTGATTATTTGCAACTTGTATGTCCTTGTTGGTTTATTGTGCGTTCTAAAAAGCCGTGAGTAGTCTTCACTTATATAGCCAACACCTTTATTTCGTTTTGTTTTGTTCTGTGCTCACTAGTGATACCTGACTAAGGTTCCCTGAATATAGGAGTACACTATAGGTGAAGAAAAATTATAACCTGAAAGTAATCATATGTACTACTCCCTCCGTCCCATAATATAATTATTGGTACATAATTTTCTTTACTTATACACACAGAATAGATAGAGGTGATGTGTGGTTATATTCTGTTGTACATATACTTCAGGATTTAGTCCCTATCTGCTTTGTATATTTGTTTTTATTTTGTTTCTAACTCTTTTGGTTTATTGTTAGATGCCTTGGTTCAGCCTCTACAAACATACCCGAAAATAGTGTTTCCTCTCGTTTACAAGAGCTCCAGCAAAGTGAACTAGGAAGTATATTTGAAGTTCTAAGCCATGTAGCAAAGAGTTATATGTTCTGTCTTATGTGTAATAGACTGGAAAGATTTGAATAATATTGTAATAGACTATGTACAGATTGTGTAGTTGACTTATTTGTCCTTCTTTGACGAACTACATTTGTTATGTTCTGTTTGAAATATTCATTATGTGGTTTCAAAGCATGTGAAATGGAACCTGACTCATGGAGCCCACTTATGAAATCACTTTTGAATTTTCTGTCACGTGGGTCTAATGTGTGAGATTATGACAAGTGGTATCCATCTGATTGGTGAGACCAGCAACAAAATATAATGGCCTAGGCCCAAACAAATGTTAAAAGGCCACGACAAAGAAATAAATAAAAGACTGAATTGTTGGGCTTGGCCCATGAAGTCTGACAAAAAATTGACAGGAAAAAATATATAGAAAGGCTGAATTAATGGGCTCGGCCCATGTAAAACACCCAATTGGACCGGGTTGAATCTTGTGCCACATCAGCTTGCCACGCTGGATGCCTACGTGGCCTGGGGAGGTTGCTAGTGACCAAAACGCCACAGTGGACATATTTTGGTCATAAACGTCTTCGACCATTCCGGAAGAAAGGTCGCTATAGTCAGTTTACGACCGCCAGCTTTTGACCTTCTCTTTTTGGTCATAAAAAGGTCGCAAATGAAAAACCATGACCTTTCAGTGACCAATAGTCAAGGTCACAAGTTGACATATTTCTTGTAGTGAGTGCCCTGGAAGTTGGCGATGAAACGGCTGCGCATCACATCCCAGGAGGAGATCGAACCAGGAGGAGGGTTCAGGAGCCAGGTGCGGGCACCATCCTTGAGCTCCATGGGAAACCAGTTCGCCATGACCTTTTCGTCTCCACTTGCCGCCTCGATGCCCAGCTCGTAGAGCTGCAGGAACTCCGCGGGGTCGGCGGTGCCGTCGTAGCGGGGAGGCAGATCCGGCTTGAACTTGCCGGACCAGGCGACGATGTGCAGCTCGGTGGTGAAGGCGCAGCATCCTCCCGTGCCTGCCGGAGCTTTCTGCAGATGTTGGGCCTGCTCTTGATGATCCTCGCGCGCTGCCGCCCGTGGCAGCGCAGGGTCCTGGAGTGCTGGTGCAGGGATGCGGTCTTGCCGCACCGGTGCGGGGAGCACGCGAGCGCCTTCTTGTGGACAAGGGATTTCCTAACAGCTTCTTTCTTGCCGCGCGGGCGCCGGACGCGGTGGGTCACGCCCAAGGGCCGCGCGCCTTGGAGCCAGGGCACCTTCTTGGGGAGGAGGTGGCGGAGGCACCCCCTGAGCCGCATCACCCATGCAGGACGGAGGGCGAGGCAGTGAGAGGGATTGCGCAGGGGAGCCCCATGCAGCGCTGACGTGCTAGGTGATGCGAGCGAGCCACTCCTCGTAGAGGTTGTCGATGGGGTGGTAGTGCAGGAGCTCACGCACTAGGAGCAGCGCGGCATGCGTGTTCGCGGGGGCGCGACGAGCGTGAGACAACGAGCCAGCTGGGGTCAACAACAGAGTGGCGGTGCGGCCTACCCGCCGCACCGAAGGGTGCGGCGAAGATGCTTGCTGCTCGTTCCCCGTTGGGCCGGTGGCGGCGTGGGCGGCAGGCGATGGAGAACGACGAGGAGCCCCACCGACGGGGGCCATCTGGGCGACGTGGGCGGCGAGAGCAGCCCGGCGCTCGATGCGAGCTCGGCGAGCGTCCGCCATGGATGCGACGAAGCGATGGGACGCAGATGAGCGAAGAAAATATTCCGGCGCACCCCTACCTGGCACGCCAAATGTCAGATATCGGGTTCCGACAAAACCCTTAAGGTTCGAACGCTGGGATGCGCGCGGAGATCTTCTCCCTACCAATCCACACCCAGTACTTTGCCGTGATTCTAAGCTAACAAGATGAACAACACATGGGACACGAGATTTATACTGGTTCAGGCCACCATTGTGGTGTAACACCCTACTCCAGTGTGTGGTGTGTGGATTGCCTCTTGGGCTGATGAGGAACAGTACAAGGGGGAGAACAGCCTCGCGAGGAGAGGTGTTCTTGTGCTCGTGTGTATGAACTGAATCTCTCCCTCTTCTATGGTGGTGGCTAGTACTATTTATAGAGGCCTTAGTCCTCTTCCCAACTATTAAGAGGGAAGGGATTCCACAATGGCGGGATTTGAAGGGGACAGCTAGTACAAGCTATCCTGACTAAAGGTGGTCTTCGACTGCCAAAAGCACTGGTGATGACGCCGTCTAGGGCTCCATGGTGACCTCCGTCTTGTTGTCCCGCTGGTCTTGGTCTTGTTGCACCGATATGGAAACCTTTGCTTGATGCCTAGGTACTCCGCGCCTGCGCTTGCCCCCTTTGCACCAAAGAGGAAACAAGGACACTGCGCCGGCCGGCGCCCGCCTGGTCTTGATCGTCATGCTTGCGTCATGTGCACCTTGCGAGGTACTCCTTGCCTTGATCTCTCCGCCTCCTTGCGAGCCTGCCTGGTGAGGCCGCTCTTGAGAAGGCCTTGCATCATTCGCGCCACGAGGCTTGGCCCCTCATGAGGGTCTTGAACTTGGGTTGATGAAGATGGGCCGAACTGGGCCACTGATGAGCCATGTCGCGGGCCGCAGGCAGGCAAGTCTGGATACCCCCATATCCAGGACGCCGACAACATATATAGTTGCATGTTCACTGCAGATGAAAGGTCTAGCAATTCAAACACCGTCCATTGCCGTTGTGACACCATTATGTAATTTAGATCAAGATGAAAAATCAAGTAGATCCCACACAGTTTATTATCACCAACTATGTGAGATACAGTACAAAATATCCTAGAGCACTGTCGGTGTATAGTACGCCTATGGCTTACCCGCGAAGGTGTGTCGGCTATAGTCCACAGCCGGCGTGTCAACCACACTAACTTCGGCAGCCCACTTTGGCAAGAGCGTGGCTGCAGCCACCATGCGTGTGCTAAAAAGGTGCATGAACGCGGCGGCAATCTGCGACCGGGCAGCCAAGGCAGCTCAAACGGCCGTTGTTGCTTCTCAGGTAGCGGCAACAACGTCTGCCTCGGGATAGCAACTAGTGAGAGCGGCACATCAGCTATCCGTTCTGCAGCGGCGGCCTTAGCCCTAATGGAGGCCGCCCACGCCCAGCTCGTGGCGGTCACCGCACAAATCAAATGAAGCTTCTCCAACAATGGTCGACAACCCACAGCCGAAGAGTTGGCAATCGCCGAGAGCATTCGAGCAGCCGTCCGTTCCTCCGTCGCATACCTTCTGACGATGGATCCCGTCCAAGCCCAGATCGTGGCCGCCCATGCCCAGCTCATGGTGTCCTTTTCCAAAGAGATGGCGGACGCGGATGGGGAGATGCTTACCGAGTATGGTGCGATGGATGCCATGGAGCCACTTCCCCAAGAGATCATCGAGCACGAGCTGGACATGGAGGAGGCGGCGGAGATCGGCGAGCACCAGCCGTAGTAGTACTCTTTGTTTTGTTTAATTAAGAGTGCCTGTCTTTAATTTGTTAGAGTAATGTTTAGGCCATCTAGCTCTGTTTAATTGTTGAACTTGCTCGATTAAGAAGTGCGGGTGTGTTGTAGTCTCCTTTGTGTACCCAAATTATGCAATGACGTGGATGACCACTGTAACCAGGGAAATTGGAACCAAAAATTTTGACGTTCAAACTCATCACACACGGGTTAAGCTATTTGATTCGTTTGTGATGATCACATATCGTACACAGTTCTGAATAAGGGACCATGTCTGATGACACTTTGCGCACCAGTTTTTTCGCTGAACCGATTCAAAATTTTCGGCTTCCGCAGAAATATCTACCTCCCCGCCCCCTCCCCCTTAACAAAAGCCACATTTCCCATGTTTCCACCTTCCTTTCCAAGTTAAAACCTTCACTCCTTGCTTGCAGCGCCGCCTCCTTGTCGGCGGGCCTCCTTCACGCTGCTCGGCCTTGTCTATCCAGGCAGGTAATCCACACCCGACCCCCATCCTCCTCCTCCTTCCACATCCCACATGCCTTGACCGCCGGCCTTCCACCCAAATCACCAACCCCTTCACCAAATAAGCGCCACCCTAAGCCATGGTGCACGCAGTATAGCTAGGAGCTCAAGGAGCATTTGGCTGCGAAGAAGCAAATCGCGGCCGCACGCGCGGATGAGGTCGCGATGGCTGCCATTCATGCTGACCCCCAGATCTTGGAGGAGCACCTTGCAGTTTACTAGCTACGCTGGTTAAGCATGCTCGGTTTACCTGTTGCGTGTGATGCTCCTGCCTTTCCTTAACAAATTCTAGTGAAATGTGCTATCTAATTTTACCATGCAATATGTTGCTCTAGTGTATATGTTCTATATGTCGTGAAGTGTGGTGCTCACTTATTAACTGTTTGATTAATTAGTTGTTGTCTTCAGTTAACTGTTTGGTTCAATTCTTCAAATGTGATGTTCAATTATTCAGGCTACAATTTTGTATTGTCTTCCATGTGAGAAATAAATTGAATTGATCTTTACAAAATACATGAGAAACAAATACAATTGCTATATTTCCAAGTTGGCAAGCATGCTTGGTTTGGTTATACATTGTGCAATGTGGTGCTTAATTAACATTTGGTTCATTTGTTGTGGTGTTTAGTTAACTGTTCGGTTCAATTCTGCAATGCGATGTTCAATAGTTGTGGGTGCATTATGTTATTGTATACCATGTGAGAAGTAAATCGAATTTGGTTTTACTAAATACATGAGAAACAAATACAAGTGCTATATTTCCAAGTTGTTAAGCATGCTTGGTTTGGTTAACTGTCTGATTTTCTATTAGGAGTATGTTATATTGTGCAATGTGGTGCTCAGTTAACGTCTGGTCCATTTGTTGTGGTGTTTATTAGTTAACTGTTTGGTTCAATTCTGCAATGCGATGTTCATTTGTTGTGGGTGCATTCTGTTATTGTATACCATGTGATGAATAAATTGAATTTGGTTGTAGTAAATACATGAGAAACAAATACAATTGCTATATTTCCAAGTTATTAAGCATGCTTGGTTTGGTTAACTGTCTGATCTTCTATTAGGAGTATGTTACATTGTGCAATGTGGTGCTCAGTTAACGTTTGGTCCATTTGTTGTGGTGTTTAGTTAACTGTTTCTTTCAATTCTGCAATGCGATGTTCAATTGTTGTGGGTGCATTCTGTTATTGTATACCATGTGCGGAATAAATTGAGTTTGGTTGTAGTAAATACATGAGAAACAAATACAATTGCTATATTTCCAAGTTGTTAAGCATGCTTGGTTTGGTTAACTATCTGATCTTCTATTAGGAGTATGTTATATTGTGCAATGTGGTGCTCGGTTAATGTTTCGTTCATTTGTTGTGGTGTTTAGTTAACTGCTTGGTTCAATTTTGCAATGCGATGTCCAATTGTCATGGGTAGAATTTTGTATTGTTGTGCATGTGAGGAATAAATCGAATTTGGTTGCACTTAATACATGAGAAACATATACAAGTGCTATATTTCCTAGTTCTTAATCATGCTTTGTTTGGATAAATGGGTTTTCCATGTGGCTTGAATTAATCTGATGAATCTGCAATGTGCTTATTTTTCATCAACATATTTTACTGATAGCATGCGAACCCTTACTTAACCTGATGACTAAGTACCTTATATGTGTTGCAGGGAAACAATGGGAATCACTGAGGTTTACAATCGAGGTTAGCACGTGCATGGTCTATTGTCTAATAGCACATTATTTTGCAATTGCAGTAACCATTCTAATATTTAGGTCTTTAACGATTTGGTCTTGCACATGTTGGTCCTGCTGTCAGAGGTTTTGACCCACTGTTCGACCCTTTTTGCAAATGGGAAATGAGTTTTCCATGAATATAAATCAAGTCAAGAAACTCGGAAAGATTGTTAGGATAAATAAATTAGCGATAAAAACAACAAGATCTTTGTCTGCACAATGAAGAAGACATCAGTTCACTACAAGATGGTACTAACTATTATACCTTGCCTTTTTTATTCCTTTGCCCCATTTCCAATATAGAGAAGATATTTACGCACATCCTTGTTTTCAGGCCTTTTCAAAGCAGTCCACTGATGATTACCTCTCAAACCACCTCTATGGTTAGGAGGCGAGGAAGGTTTTCATACAGCACCCACGGTTCAATATTCAAGTGTTCCTGAAGAGGACGAAGGATGGACGGTCAATCATCCACATGCACTGTCCTAAAGTTGCAAAGACCTTCAACATGAATGAAGGCTCAATATTCACCTTCTGCTTCAGCATTTTTCCAGATGAGATGCATTTGTCTATGTACCGTCTATGATCCTAATTTTGAAAGGTTCTAGATGTTGCATGTGAAACTTGGTGCTGGTGTAGTTGTGTAATGGGGTAGCTGACTGCTGAAGTTATATCATGCTGTACTCTGATGTATTTCAATTATGAAATCATGCTTCCTTAATAACAAAAATAAATATATTATGTGCTTAATATGAATGTCAATTAAATTAATAAATGGATTATTAATAATATGGCAATTAGCCTGCTAATGGCGAATTAGCCTGCTAAATGGGTTTTGCTATTGCAAAGGGTTATTAAGAAAATATTGTGGGTGATAACCTCAGGCAACGCACACAGTTTCTAGGAATAAACCATGTTGGATCAATGAACAATGACACACGACATTCTCTTGAGAACTATTTGCGTTAGGACACCTTGCACAAATGTTTACCACATAAAAACTATGTGTGATGGACAGCCTTTGCCACACAGTTTGTTCTACGCACTGTGTGTGATACATTCAATAATGCAAACGATAAAATTGTTAATATCATGTGCAATGGCAACGCTATCACAAATGATTTAACGGGGAAAATTGTGTGTGATGTACCTGCAAACGGAAACGTTTTCCTTGGAGTGACTGTGTGGGATGTATATACGAACGGAAACGTTTAGTGGGGACTGGCTGTGTGGGATGTACTTACAACCAGAAATGATTTTTCCTATATAATTATATTTTTTAGCACTACTATACGTATAACCGTATTTGATCGCTCGTCGGTCGCACACGACCTCAATTTGCCGAGCGTGTGTGCCAGGAGGGCATATCCCCGACGGTTTCTGGGTCATGTGGGAAGGACCCCCCCCCCCCTATCGCACTCACTCACTAGGTGACGGTTCAGAACGTCGTCGCGGAAAGGGATTAAAAACCGTTTGTATAGCACCTCATTGTACTAGTGATGTAGTTGACATCGTATTTCTGGCAAAAACACCTTTACATAATTCTTTCATACATGTCACTATTGAGTCATTGCACATCCCGGTACACCGCCGGAGGCATTCATATAGAGTCATATTTTGGTTCTAAGTATTGAGTTGTAATTCTTGAGTTGTAAATAAATAGAAGTGTGATGATCATCATTATTAGAGCATTGTCCCATGTGAGGAAATAAAAAAAGGAGAGGACAAAGAAGCCAAACAAAAACAATAAAAAAATAAAAAATGAGAGAAAAAGAGAGAAGAGGTAATGTTACTATCCTTTTTCCACACTTGTGCTTCAAAGTAGTATCATGATCTTCATGATAGAGAGTCTCTATTTTGTCATTTTCATATACTAGTGGGAATTTTTCATTATAGAACTTGGCTTGTATATTCAAACGATGGGCTTCCTCAAATTTCCCTAGGTCTTCATGAGCAAGGAAGTTGGATGCACACCCACTTATTTTTTCTTTTTGAGCTTTCATAAACTTATAGCTCTAGTGCATTCGTTGCATGGAAATCCCTGCTCACTCACATTGATATCTATTGATGGGCATCTCCATAGCCCGTTGATACACCTAGTTGATGTGAGACTATCTCCCTCTTTTTGTCTTCTCCACAACCACCATATTCTATTCCACCTATAGTGCTATGTCCATGGCTCACGCTCATGTATTGCGAGAAAGTTGAAAAGGTTTGAGAACACCAAAAGTATGAAACAATTGCTTGGCTTGTCATCGCGGTTGTGCATGATTTGAATATTTTGTGTGATGAAGATGGAGCATAGCCAGACTATATGATTTTGTAGGGATAACTTTCTTTGGCCATGTTTTTTTGATAAGACATAATTGCCTTGTTAGTATGCTTGAAGTATTATTGTTTTATGTCAATATTAAACTTTTGTTTTGAATCTTATGGATCTGAACATTCATGCCACAATAAAGAAAAATTACATGGATAAATATGTTAGGTAGCATTCCACATCAAAAATTCTGTTTTTATCATTTACCTAGTCGATGACGAGCAGGAATTAAGCTTGGGGATGCTTGATACGTCTCCAACGTATCTATAATTTTTGATTGTTCCATGTCATTATATTATCTGTTTTGGATGTTTTATATGCATTAATATTCTATTTTATGTTATTTTTGGGACTAACCTATTAACCTAGAGCCCAGTGCCAGTTTTTGTTTTTTCCTGTTTTTTGAGCTTCGCAGAGAAGGAGTGCCAAATGGAGTCCAAACGGAATAAAACCTTCGGGATGATTTTTATTGGACCAGAAGACACCTAGGAGACTTGGATATCAAGTCGGAAGAGCCACGAGGCGGTCACAAGGCGGAAGGGCGCGCCCAGGGGGTAGGGCGCACCCCCTGCCTTGTGGGCCCCCCGTGTCTTCATCCTATGTATTCCCAAATATCCCGAAACCACCAGAAGCATCCACGAAAACACTTTTCTGCCGCCGCAACCTTCTGTACCCGTGAGATCCCATCTAGGGGCCTTTTTCGGCATCCTGCCGGAGGGGATTCAATCACGGAGGGCTTCTACATCAACTCTATTGCCCTTCCGATGAAGCGTGAGTAGTTTACCTCAGACCTACGGGTACATAGCTAGTGGCTAGATGGCTTCTTCTCTCTCTTTGAATCTCAATACCATGCTCTCCTCGATGCTCTTGGAGATCTGTCCGATGTAATCTTCTTTTGTGGTGTGTTTGTTGAGATCCAATGAATTGTGGATTTATGATCAGCTTATCCATGAAAATTATTTGAATCTTCACTGAATTCTTATATGCATGATTTGATATCTTAGTAATTCTCTTCGAACTATTGGTTTAGTTTGGCCAACTAGATTGGTTTTTCTTGCAATGAGAGAAGTGCTTAGCTTTGGGTCAATCTTGTGGTGTCCTTTCCTATTAACAGTAGGGGCAGCAAGGCACGTATTGTATTGTTGCTATCAAGGATAAAAAGATGGGGTTTACATCATATTGCTCGAGTTTATTCCTCTACATCATGTAATCTTACTTAATGCGTTACTCTGTTCTTCAGGAACTTAATACTCTAGATGCAGACAGGAGTCGGTCGATGTGTGGAGTAATAGTAGTAGATGCAGGCAAGAGTTGGTCTACTTGACACAGACGTGATGCCTATATTTCATAATCATTGCCTTGGATATCATCATAACTTTGTGCTTTTCTATCAATTGCTCGACAGTAATTTGTTCACCCACCATATTATTTGCAATCTTGAGAGAAGCCACTAGTGAAACCTATGGCCCCCGGGTCTATTTTCCATCATATAAGTTTCCGATCTACTATTTTGCAATCTTTTACTTTCCGATCTATAAACCAAAAATACAAAAAATATTTAATTTATATTTTGTTTAGTTTCATCTATCTCTATCAGATCTCACTTTTGCAAGTAACAGTGAAGGATTGACAACCCCTTTATCGCGTTGGGTGCAAGTTGCTTGATTGTTTGTGCAGGTCTTGGTGATTTGTGCATTCTCTCCTACTGGATTGATACCTTGGTTCTCTAACTGAGGGAAATACTTATCTCTACTTTGCTGCATCACCCTTTCCTCTTCAAAGGAAAAACCAATGCATGCTCAAGAAGTAGCAATGGTCTGCATATGAAGGGTATTACAATGTAGGACCTTCCCTGTTAGCGCCTGATAACCCACAAGTATAGGGGATCGCAACAGTTTTCGAGGGTAGGGTATTCAACCCAAATTTATAGATTCGACACAAGGAGAGCCAAAGAATATTTGCAAGTATTACCAGCTGAGTTGTCAATTCAACCACACCTGGAGATTAATTATCTGCAGAAAAATGATCAGTAGCAAAGTAGAATCATAGCTTTGATAGTAGTAGCAGAAACAATAGTAACAGTAGCAGTAACATCAATGATTTTGTAGCAAGTGCAATAGTGACAGTAGCAGTAGTCATTTAGCAGAAACAATATAAGAGAAATTCGTAGGCATGTATTCTATAAATTGTCATTGGATTGGTGAATTCGTTGGATGATATTCATCATATAACAGTCATAACCTAGGGCGATATGACACTAGCTCCAGTTCATAAATATAATGTAGGCATGTATTCCGTAAATTGTCATACGTGCTTATGGAAAGAACTTGCATGACATTTTTTGTACTACCCTCCCGTGGCAGCGGGGTCCAATTGGAAACTAAGGTATATTAAGGCCTCCTTTTAAACAGAACAAAGCATTTACACATAGTGAATACATGAACTCCTCAAACTACGGTCATCACCGGAAAGTATCCCGACTTCTGTCACTCCGGGGTGTATGGATCATAACACATAGTAGGTGATTATAACTTGCAAGACCGGATCTAGAACATAAATATAATGGTGATAACATAAACGGCTCAGATCTAAATCCATGGTGCCTAGGCCAAAAGTACAAGCATTAAACATGGCAATAGCAACATCAATCACAGAACATAATGGATACTAGGGATCAAGCCCTAGCAAAACTAACTCGATTACATGATGAATCTCATCCAACTCCTCACCGACCAGCAAGCCTACAAAGGACTTACTCACTCCCGGTGGGGAGCATCATGGAATTGGAAATGGAGAAGGGTTGGTGATGACGAAGATCGAAGATCCCCCTCTCTGAAGCCCCAAACGGACTCCAGATCTGGCCTTCTGATGAAGAACTAGAGGCGGCAGCGGCTCCGTCTCATGAAATGCGATAATTCTTCCTTTATAATTTTTTTCTCCAAATATGTGATTTTATAGTATCAGGGTTGGAGTGTTCGGGGCCACCGGGTTGGGACAAGGACAACCCACCTGGGCGCGCCTGAGGGTGGGGGCGCGCCCTGGTGGGTTGCGCCCACCCAGGTGCCCCCTTCCGGTGCTTCTTGGCTCTAGAAATTCTCTTTTATTATATAAAAATTCCTCGCAAAGTTTAGTTCCAATCCAAGAACTTTTATTTCTGCACAAAAAACAACACCATGGTAGTTCTGCTTAAAATAGCACCAGTCTGGGTTAGTTTCATTCAGATCATGCAAATTAGAGTCCAAAACAAGAGGAAAAGTGTTAGGAAAAGTAGATACGACGGATACGTATCAGCGACCACTATGGTTGCTCGCCCTCGGCGTGATCGTCGATCACAAGAGACGTGGCCTCTTCCTTAGAGATCTCCAGCTTCCCGAGAACTTCTGCCAGTCGAGCTCTAGCCGTTTGGGGCAACCTGGAGCCGATGCCCTTCTGCACACCGTTCGAGGACGATGATGCCATCCTCTCCCGATGGCGTAGATCACCCTGCCGATGAACTCAACTAAGTGTCATTTGGTCGAACACTTGTTGGTTGTGGTGTCCTATATGATAGCGTCGGCAAGGGGCAGAGGATACCTGATGGAGGACGGATCTAGGGTGGACATTGGCGTAAGGAGAGTAGGCGGATGGGGTCTAGCAGACATACGACAAGTCCTGAATGGTGGTCAGAGTGGTAAAGTGGCATCAACCAAGGAGAGTGCAGCTATAGAGCAAGGGGGAGGGACGAAGTGAGATAAAAGTGGCCAGGAGAGGGGATGTGAGTATGTCGGGGTTGTCGGAGTCTTGCATGGCGAATATCCGGACTCAAAGAACCCCCCCCCCTCCTGTTTGTGACCGGTTTGCAAGAGTTCAAACATTTATGAAACCGCCTCGGATGGTAAAATACGCCTGAACCCCCGAGTTCAAATGTTTGTGAGTGATTTCGAGGACGACATTACAGATGCCCTAGACAGTTTAATACAAAAATGATTGATGTGGATGGTCACAGATGCATTGCTTGCATATCTACGATGATGATCACTGTTAGGCATGATTGTACTATGTCTAGCTAGGTGAGTTTGACTGAGTTGTTAGAGGCTGCCCGCACCCCCAATGGGAAGGGGAATCCTACCGCAATGTGATCCGCCATTTCTACCACGGCGGGGACCGTTATGGGTTGCTACTTGTGAGTTGCGTTGGGATTTCCTCAAAGAGGAGAGGATGAAGCAGTACAGTAGAGATAAGTATTTCCCTCAGTTAAGAACTAAGGGTATCAATCCAGCAGGAGAACCACACAGAACCTTGTTAGCAACACCTTCACACACAAAAGCAAATACTTCCACCCAACGGAAACAAGGGGGTTGTCAATCCCCTCGGCGGTTGTTTGCAAGGATCAAATCTCGTAGTGGTAGATAGGTAAAGTAAATTGCAAAATAAAATAAAGGAAATAAATTTGCATCAAGGTATTTTTGGATTTTATATATGATTAAAGTAGACCAGAGGGCCATAGTTTTCACTAGAGACTTCTCTCTCGAGCACATAAAGTACAGTGGGTGAACAAATTACTGTTGGGAAATTGGTAGAAAAGCGCATAGTTATGACGATATTCAAGGCAATGTTCATGTATATAGACATCATGTCTGAGACAAGTAGACCAACTCCTGCTGGCATCTACTACTATTACTCCGCCCATCGACTGCTATCCAGCATGCATCTAGGGTATTAAGTTGATAAAAATAGAGTAACGCCTTAAGCAAGATGACATAATGTAGACAAAGTAAACCCAAGCAATATGAATAAACCCATATTTTGATCCTTAATGGTAACAATACAAATACGTGTGATGCCCCTTTCTGCTACTAGGATTGAGCACCGCAAGATTGAACCCATCACAAAGCACCTCTCCCCATTGCAAGAAAAATCAATCTAGTTGGCCAAACTAAACCGATAGATCGGAGAGAAATACAATGGTATAATAATCATGCATAAAAGAATTCAGAGAATACTTGATTAATATTCATGAATATTCTAATCATCGGATCCCAACAAACACACCGCAAAAGAAGATTACATCGAATAGAAATCCAAGAACTATGAGGAGAACATTGTATTGAAGATCAAAGAAAGAGAAAAGGCCATCTAGCTACTAGTTATGGACTCGTAGGTCTATGGTAAACTACTCACGCATTATTGGAAGGGCAGCAAGGATGATGTAGAAGCCCTCCAACATTGATTCCCCCTCGGCTAGGGTGCCGGAAAAGGCCTCCAGATGGGATCATGGAAGAACAGAAAGTAGTGGAGGCAGAAAAACTATTTCGGGTGGCTATCTGTTGTATTGGGAACATTTAGAAATTTATACAGTTGTAATTAGGCCAGGAGGTGCCACAAGGGGCCCACAAGCCCAAGGGGCGCCCCCTGATCTTGTCGCTTCCTCATGACTCCTCAGGTCTTCTCCCGAACCTTCCCTTCTGGTATAAAAATTAATCCAAAGTTTTTTCTCCGTTTGGACACTGTTTGGTATTGATTTTCTGAAAAGCAAAAACAAGCAAAAAATAACTACTGGCAGTTGGCACTAGGTTAGTATGTTAGTCCCAAAAAATGATATAAAATTGCATATAATTGCATATAAAACATCCAATATTGATACTATAATAGCATGGAACAATAAAAAATTATAGATATGTTGGAGACGTATCACAGGTCCAGTGGGAGTAGATGTGAATCTGGCTGCATCGACAATGGCATCGGAATGACCTTCAATGCTAAATCGATGGGCTGCAGCGGGAGAGGGTGGGAGGCCGTCGAGCGGAGGGAACTTCCATAGGCGGCTGGGAGTGCACCTGGCCTATTTGGTCTTTTGCAGTAGCAGCTCATGTGCTACACAATTGCAGCACTTGGCGCTAAATTATTGGGTTGCTGCAAAAAAATATGTCACCATTTGCATATAGGGCATCTATTGGAGCAGGTTTTGGCCCAAGTGGTGTAAATTACAGTTTTGTCATCACGAAGGTGTTTTTGATGATTTGTTGGAGATAATTTTTTGGCTACCGAACATATAAAAATTACACAAGGGGTAAAAAAATGCAGTTACCATGGTTACCACAAAATATCGAGCAAATACCTTCCCAATTTTTCAAATGAAATTTGAATTCAAGTATCTAGGGTGAGTCAAATGGTTACAGAACTAGTTTTAGTTCCAAACCTACTTGTGGCATAATGGTTGTTACTTTGTTTCAACATTCATCGGTACCTTGGTGGTAAGGGCATCTCCAACTCCGACCCTCAAACCACCCGCAATCATCTGGACCGCATGGTCCGAAAGTGTTGTGCCATCCAATGCAAGCCTGTATTTGTCCGTCAAGCGGTCCGGGCACACTTTATCCCGCAAAACAAAGACAAAGTTGGGGGTAGGGCTTTGCCAGAGTCCAGACAGCCGACACGTTTGACTCTGATACCCCTGGCCCACTAAATCCCCCATCCCGGTCCCATTTTCTTCCAATCCACCCCTTCTACCCGTGCTCTGCATCTGTAACCTCCTCATCCGTCGTTGCTGATGTACCTCTTTGGCTGGCACACTAGCATGCTTCAACCAGCACCGGTGTGACTGCTCGCTTTTTAAGACGACTTCATCCACCAAACTCGTCCATAGGAAGGTACACTCTGCCATTGTCGAATTTGTCCATGACGGTCACCATGCCCGGTAGGTATTTGGTCAAATGTCATTGAGCTTATTTTTGAACACCATGCCATTTTGAGAGTAAGAAGGATGAGCACGTACTCGACCATGGAGTATGAGTTTTTATGTGATGCGTGGTTAGTCGTATCCGTAGATTTTGTAGATAGGAGTGGAGGGGCCCGTTCTGGCAGCGCGTGCATGATTCATTTCACGCGCGAAAGCACATTGCACCCTACAACATGCACATCATCCATGATCACAATGTGTGGCCACTATCGTATAAATGGTACGCCATCCAGACGGGCGTCACCAAATTTTGTGGCACGGTTAATATGTTGGAGGCAAGGATGCCATTGCGTGTGCCAGCCACAGAGATCGTAAGTTTTGCTTCATCTTGCTCAACCTCTTGATTGATTCATTCGTTCATTCAATGTTGCTCTACACATTATGTATCCCGTACTCGCTATCGTGATGTACCTCGGGATAGAGGGACGGTCATTTATGTACATACATTGTTGAATGAAGCTGAAGGGGCAGTATGTGTGGGATGACATGATCCATTCATGAAAAACTAGTTAAACATCCGGTAAATCTCGTTGAATTTGAACTGTTGTAGTCTAGACTGTATTTGCATTCTTTATATGAGTGATTTGTGCTATTTTCTATCCAAGCTTTAATGAAATCTGCCATGTTTGCATGAATTTCGTATGATTAGTTCAAATAGTGGTTGAAGTGTATGCAGGTAACGTTGGACGGTCGCCTACTGCATCCGTGTCCGGGGACAGGTGTCCCCTTATCCGTGGACAAATGATGGAGAAAATTTACGGATCATCGTTGTAGATGCCCTACCCCTGTCTTACTTTTTTTCCAAAATTCCGTTGTATGTCCAATGAATTAGGCAAACATAGAATAAGAGAGGGTTTAGAATTTAGGTAGAAAAAATAGCAAAACGTGGTTTCGGACCCACCACATTGTGGCCCAATGACCAGCGCACTACTACCACTATGTTATTGACTGCATTGTGATCAAATTGAGTTCCCACACTACTTCACTATGGGAAAATATCTAGTGATACCAATCCATAGATGTTACCATGATACAAACTTGAAATTTTCAAATTTAAACATTTCAAAAAGATCTGAAAAACCATGGATATTCGCAATGCATATGTCGACTACCCCTAAAAAATTCAGATTGACATTCGAATTACACATGAAGAAACCAAAAAGACAAATTCAGATGTGAATAATGTCATTTCTGCTTTTGTCTTCTTTTGACACTATCATGATGGATTTCTCGTTTTTGTTCCTTGGTGTGTATTTTGAATTTTAATCTGAATTTTTATAGGTTGTCAACATATGTGTTGTTAACATCCATGATTTTTTTAGAATTTTCTGAAAAGTTTAAATTTGAATTTTTCAAGTTTGTATCATGGCAGCACCTATGTGTTGGTATCACCTAATACTTATCCACTCACTATATATTGGTCGTACAAATTAGAAAATTCAAATTCCAATTTTTTGCTCCATAGGCCCATTTAATGGGGGGCAGCAAAATACTCAGTAACCGCTGGATAACACAAAATTTTGAGCGATAACCAAACCTTGGTTGAAGATGCTCTTAAAGCAACGGACGACGTGATGAAAGAAAATATCTCCCGTACCCTATATTGGTTTTACAACAACTTTTTGATCATCTATTGAAGAAGGCCGATCACAATTACAATCACACCATCATAGGCTAGCTCTTAGGGTTTAGCCTATACGATCTCGTGGTAGATCTACTCTTGTACTACTCATATCTTCAATATTAATCAAGCAGGAAGTAGGGTTTTACCTCCATCGAGAGGGCCCGAACCTGGGTACACATTGTGTCCCTTGCTTCCTGTTACCATCAGCCTAAGACACACAGATCGGGACCCCCTACCCGAGATCCGCCGGTATTGACACCGACATTGGTGCTTTCATTGAGAGTTCATCTGTGTCGTCACGAGGCTTGATGGCATCTTCAACCGTCAACAACACAGTCCAGGGCGAGACTTTTCTCCCCGGACAGATCTCTGTGTTCGGCGGCTTCGCACTGCGGGCCAATTCGCTTGGTCATCTAGAGCAGATCGACAGCTACGCCCCTAGCCACCAGATCAGGTTCGAAAACCTGAACTACGTGGCGGATATTCGCGGAGACTTAATCTTTGATGGATTCGGGCTGGTGCCAGGGGCGCCGGACAGTCACGATGAGCACGGCCTAGACCTGCTGTCGGACAATGCTCAGGACATCATCCCTGCAGCAGCCCCGGATCTAAATCTGGAGCAGGTTGCGTTGCCCAAGGACGGAGGGGTGGACCCCGCCTCGCAGGCCGTACACTCATCGGCGGTGGAGCCGAACACAGGTCTCATCTCTGTGGAGGCCTGTAACCCCGGGCCCCTGGACTCGTATCTGGTTGTTGGTTCCGGTCCGCACACCCTCGAGCCAGCCGAGCCAGGTTTGGCTCCGGTAATGGAGTTTACCGCTGCGGACATCTTTCAACACTCGCCCTTTGGCGACATGCTGAACTTATTAAAGTCTCTCTATTTGTCAGGAGGCTCTGGGCTGAACTATGTCCGGCCTGAGTGGGAAGTAGGTGACGAAGGAATTCGCTACCCACCCACAACATTGCCACGGTCGATGATTTAACCGACGTGCTCAACTTCGACTACGAAGACATCGACGGTATGGGCGACGATGCAGAAGACTTACAGGAGCCACCGTTCACAGGGCGGCGGATTGCCACCTCTTTATACGATATATATATGGTGGACACTCCAAAAGAAACCAATGGCGACAAGGCAACAGAGGACAACCCCTCAGAGGGAAAAGAAAAGTATGGGCGTCTTCGGCGCCACTCCAAGCCCCGCCACATCAATGCCGGCCCCGGAGATGAAAACAATCCGGATGGTGCCGAAGAGGAATACAGCCCTAATCAGAAAGCCATCAAGCAGGACGGGCAGGCCACAGTGGGATACTTGGAGAGGGGCAACTATACACCCCCATCCGAAGACGAGGTAAGCCTCGGCAATGACGAATTCAGCGTGCCTGAAGACCCAGTGGAACAAATTCGCTTCAAGCGACGACTCAAGGCCACGGCAAGAAGCCTGCAAAGGAAGCAAGAGCAGCTCAACATCAACCAGGATTTGCTAATGGATAGGTGGACTAAGATCCTGGCCACCGAAAAGTATGGACTCGACCGCCCTAACAAAGGGCATACGCGGCACAATAGGCTAACTCAACCTAAGCAGGCGATCCAAAGGCACACAACCCAACGCCCGCACACCACTACAGTCCAAGACAATAAGAAGGATACACGAAGAAGCGTCCTAAAGCCTCGGCGCATTGGTAATAAACGTCAAGTCAGGAAAGCTGGCGTCAAGTCCAGCAACTCCCAGTCCGATCAACGGACAAAGAACAGTCCGAGCCTATTCGGCCCGAGCAACATACTTGATCAACCATGCGAAATTCAGGGTACTCCTAGGAGGACGGCTGTCGGTGTCAAAACCGGCGGATCTCGGGTAGGGGGTCCTGAACTGTGCGTCTAGGCGGATGGTTACAGGAGACAAGGGACACGATGTTTTTACCCAGGTTCGGGCCCTCTCGATGGAGGTAAAACCCTACTCCTGCTTGATTGATATTGATGATATGGGTAGTACAAGAGTGAATCTACCACGAGATCAAGGAGGCTAAACCCTAGAAGCTAGCCTATGGTATGATTGTTGTAATGGTTGTTGTCCTACAGACTAAAACCCTCCGGTTTATATAGACACCGGAGAGGGCTAGGGTTACACAGAGTCGGTTACAAAGGTAGGAGATCTACATATCCGTATCGCCAAGCTTGCCTTCCACGCCAAGGAAAGTCCCATCCGGACACGGGACGAAGTCTTCAATCTTGTATCTTCATAGTCTTGGAGTCCGGCCGACGATGATAGTCCGGATGTCCGGACACCCCCTAGTCTATGACTCCCTCAGTAGCCCCTGAACCAGGCTTCAATGACGATGAGTCCGGCGCGCATAATGTTCGGCATTGCAAGGCGGGTTCCTCCTCCGAGTAATTCGTAGAAGATTGTGAACACCAGGAGTGTCCGGCTCTGCAAAATAAATTCCACATTCCACCGTAGAGAGAATAATATGTACACAGGTTCAATCTGCTGACGTATTTTGTGGCATGACGTCACACCACTACCAAGCCTTTACTTGAATCGTTTTTTACTATACCACCTTAGCGCGTTTAGCGAAGCGGTTTCCTTGGCACGTCTTGTCGAAGCAGAGATCGTGTTCCCCTTATTCCGGGATTCTCATCAATACGGACATGGGTAACCCAACCGCGCCATTGATGGTGGTGTCCCGGAGATAAGCAAGTTTTACTAGGCCGGTGGGGACGCATAGTCTTTGTCCGTCCATATATAAGGGGATAAGGATCCACCTTTCCACCTACGCCTTCTTCCTCCTTTGCTTATTCATCTCCGCGCACTCGAGCTCCAGCGCCCAAGCCCGCACATCTCGTCTCAACCTTCTCCAGTCATGTCCGGAGCGGGAGGCAAGTGGATGGCCTCCTCTGTACGGAGGGGCACATCGAAAGACTGCGCAGCGCCGGATATCTGTCCAGCGACATCGCGCACCGGCTGCCCGACAAGGGGCAGCTCATCCCCACCCCCAGGCCCCATGAGAGGGTTGTATTTCTTCCCCACTTCCTCCATGGACTGGGCTTCCCATTGCATCCCTTTGTCCGGGGGCTCATGTACTATTACGGCCTGGACTTCCACGATCTGGCGCCAAACTTCATCCTCAACATCTCGGCGTTTATCGTCGTGTGCGAGGCCTTCCTCTGCATCCATCCCCACTTCGGCTTGTGGCTCAAGACCTTCAACGTCAAGCCGAAGGTAGTGAAGGGCGTCCAAGCGGAGTGCAGAGGCGCCATGTTGGGCAAGATGCCCAACGTCATCTGGCTCGAAGGGGCCTTCGTGGAGTCCGTCAAGGGGTGGCAATCGGGGTGGTTCTACATCACCGAGCTGCGCGACCCAAAATGGGCGGCAGCCCCTGAGTTTAGATCTGGTATCCCGATGCAGCTCACCTCCTGGAAAAAGAAGGGCTTGCAATGGGGCAGTTCGGAGGAGCTGACAGGACTCCAGTCCTGTCTTCAGACCCTGGTGAACAAGAAGCTTAGGCTTGTCAATGTGATCCAGGTCATGCTCATCCGCCGGATTCTCCCCTACCAACAACGGGCCTTCAACCTGTGGGAGTTCGATCCGGCACAGCACCGGACTCTGAGCGGGCTCTTCGACACGATGTACAAAGCCATCTGGAGGGTGCTGTTCAAGGGCGGAGAAGCCCCCGCGTCCGCGACTGAAGATCGCGGATTCAGCACCAAGCGCCCGGCCGGTGAGGTAAGCTTCGTTATCCTCTATGGGACAGTTGTTTTCTTTCATAGTTTGACTCTATGTGGGATCTAAAAACTCCCAATGCCTTTGACAGGACTGGCAGAGGACGTCCGGAAAGGTAGACTGTCCGGCTCCCCTCCCTGAAGACCCAGCGGACGCCCGCCTAACGGGGCTGCTAGTCCCGGCACTCTATGTGGTGCCGGAGAAGAAGGCCAAGAAAAGGCCACGGGACTCGAAGAAGTTCCCGGCGCTAGGTGATATCGGACTCATCGTCTGATGGTTCCGAGGCGGACTCCTCCCCCAAAGATGAGGAGGAGAAAGAGTACTCTCTCCCAGAGGAAGGAGAGAGGAAGAGGAAGGCTTCCCCGACAGGGGAGGCCGAAGGGTCCAAGAGGGGAAGGACTATTCCCCCGGACAGCTCCGCCAACACCAACGTTGGCGACGAAGAGTGGCCCTCAAGGGCCAGGCCTCCGGCAAGACCGTAAGTATCCGGATTCCTAAATGATTTATAATTTCTCTTTTGTGTCACATAGTGTCCTTCTAATGTCGCACGCTACCTGCAGTCCGGCCGATGATGATCTCCCCGCTTCATCGAGCGGGTCGTTGGCTCCGTCGGATGTAGACTCCATCCCGACTACCTCCACCCCTCGCGATGCTGAGGACGCCGAGGTGGGATCCCGAGAAGGGACCCATCAGGAGGAGGCTCCGGAGGCGCCACAAGGCAGCCTCCCGGACTTTGCGCCGGACTCCACGCCGGAACCCGCAGTGGTTCCGGAGTCCGGCAGGCGGCCCCTTCGCAAGAAGGGCAAGACCGTGACGCCGGCGGCTTCCGTCCAACCGGAGGCGCCGGACAACTTGTTGGAGGTGCTCAAAGGCGCTTCCATCGAGGAAGAACACCGCACTATCATGAGTGCGGTGATTCAGAAGGTTCAGCTCGCCAAGAGCGGGTTGACCGAAGCCAGCAGTAGCCTTCTAACAGGCTTTGAGGTAAGAAGTTAAAATATGCAATGTAATACCGCATAGACAGTAGCCCCTGATGCTCGGTTCGGTGTTCGGAAAGAAAAGCCGGACTGAGGATCTAAAAAAGATATACGCAGGGTTGCTAAAAATTATGTCAATATGGGTTTGCAGGCTGCGCTGCTGACCTCTGCCGCACTGACTGCGGAGGTCGGTGCTTTGAAGAAGGACCTCGAGCGGTCCGAGCAAGAGCTCGGCCGTGCCAAGAAGCAGCTCGAGGACAAAGAAGGTGAGTAACACCACTTTGAATTTTTACCTTACAGAAAAGGATTTAGGTTGCGACAAAAATAACAAGGATAACATGGGTACTGCAGGGGCCACGAACGAGGTGGCAACCCTGAAGGAGGTTGTGTCCGCGGCCGAACGCAATGCGGCCGCGGAACGGACAGAGCGAGAGAAGCAGGAGGCGCGGGTGGCGGAGGTGCGGCAAGAGCTCCAGGCTCTCATGGAAAAGCATGAGAGTTTGGAGCGTGACTCAAAGACTCGAGAGTCCGAGCTTTCCTCGGCTCTCGAAAGTGCCAAAGCCGCCAAGGCCAAGGCCCATAAGTCCCTCCAGGAGATTGAGGCGGTGAAGAAAATAGCGGTGGGTAAGGCATTTTTCATGCAAAGCAAGCATGTTAATGTGAACTACCTGACACTTACCCGAATTCGGAGCTCTCCAGGGGCGTTTGCAGATCTACCTCACAGCGTGTCCGATGCCGCCGCATTCTACCGAGCCGAGGAGGGTAGCTCAATGGAGAAGGTCTTCTGGTCTCAGTATGCTGAGGCCGGCCATCCGGTGCCCCCTAGCGACTAGCTGAAGCAGCTGGTCAAGCTCCACAAGGTAGCCGAGCAGGCCATGAAGAGCCTCATAGTCCGGCTGTGGCCTGGAGAGGCCATGCCTGGGAGCTACTTCGGCCTTGTGCGGCGGCTGGTGGATGCGTGCCCCTGGGTGGAGGTCATCAAGCGCTCCGCTTGTATTGAAGGTGCTCGTCGGGCCCTTGCCCGCGCAAAGGTGCACTGGGGCAGGCTGGATGCGGAGAGGCTTATCACTGACGCGCCGCCGGCGGGCAAGGAGTATCGTACGCCCGAGATGTACTATAAGACTGTCCTGAAGGGTGCCCTCAAGATTGCGGATGAGTGCCCCAGAGATGTAACTATTGAGTAAACTCGCAATATGTTATCCTGTGCGCTAAAAACTTTGTTCATATGCGCTAAGCAACGCTTATTGATTTAAAATATTACCTTCTGTGCGGCCGTTTATAAAATCTGAGAGATGGCAAGTCGTCGGCTTCAGCCCCCATGCCACTAGTGCTGGGGTGTTCGGGATAAACTTGAGCACTCTTGTTCCCATTTTTGGGTCCATCTAGGGAGGCGCTCAACACAACGAACAAGGCAACCGGACTTATAATGCTTGAACACTCTCACTTAGCCATAGAATTCTATAATTTTAAATTTCGGCGAAGCCCCTAGTATTCGGAAGACCGAGTTCGGGGCGCTATCCACGCCTTGGCCGGACATTATCCGGTTCTTCGCTCGAAGCGGCATAAGTCTTTAGGGACTCGAAAAGACCTCTCGAACAGCGACCAGTCTCTCGCCTTATCATGACAGTCAGTTTTAGCTTTCTCCACTGAGGCGCTCGCCCAGCTCAACCGGGGCGCAATCGCAGTGGTTCTCCCAGTGCTACCTTAGCCGACAGAACGGAACGTAAGGTACCAAAACATGGGAGCCGGGCAAACCCAACTATTGACCCAAGACATGATTCGGAGCCGATTCATATAATGCTATAAGTTCGGGGTGCCGCACTTGTGAAAGTGTTCGGACTTATCACACCATAATGCGGGGAACATAAGCCCCTGGTGTATTCGGCCGTACCAAAATATACGGGTGCAAGATGTCATTAATGAACATATATGTAAAGTAATGCAATTATAGGCAAAAAGTGCTGCATTATTTATTCAAGGAATTCTGCTATGAGTGCGGAATGATACAAATAGTGCGGTAAGCAAGGGATTGGACTAATTAAACATGTCCCCCTCCAGGGGTGGGCTGCGGACTGGTGTATATAATCAAATTTAATGCTCGTAATTGAGACCACCTGAGTGTTCGTCGCAGCCTTTTTCCCTCCCTGGTTGTTGCATCGTGAGTTCGGCGGGTTCGCCGCCGGACAGGGCCTCTGGTGAACGGAGTCCTGTGTATAAAAAGAAGGAAAATGAAAATAAAAAGAGCGACACACTTGGGAGCCCCTGGTGTGGTCGAGCCGCACTCTGGGTCTGTTGTGGTCGTGCCCCTCCCCCTATGCCCATGGTATCTCCAGAGCGTAATGATGTATGCGGAGAGCTGGTCTTGCAATTATGCGAGGGCTTGGGTTGGGGCCGCATTGCTACGCATGCTCGGGACGTGCCAGGTGGTCTTGATTGATGTTGCTCCGGGCGCGTTTGGTCGTGTCCGGTCGTTTAACGGTCGGACTCGAAAATTGCCTTAAAAGGCTGCTATGTACTTCTGCCGCGAGAGCTGCTGTGTGTTCCTCTGTTCGGAGGGAGCGTTCCGTATTTCCATTGACCGTGATGACTCCATGAGGGCCTGGCATCTTGAGCTTGAGGTATGCGTAATGCGGCACCGCGTTGAACTTTGCAAACGCGGTTCGTCCGAGCAGAGCATGATAGCCGCTGCAGAACGGGACTATGCCGAAGATTAACTCCTCGCTTTGGAAATTATCCGGGGATCCGAAGACCACTTCCAGTGTGACTGAGCCTGTACAATTGGCCTCAACACCTGGTATGACGCCTTTGAAGGTCATTTTTGTAGGTTTAATCCTTGAGGGGTCTATGCCCATCTTGCGCACTGTATCCTGATAAAGCAGGTTCAGGCTACTGCCGCCGTCCATCAGGACTCTCGTGAGGTGAAATCCATCGACGATTGGGTCTAAAACCAATGCGGCGAATCCGCCATGGCGGATACTGGTCGGATGGTCTCTTCGATCGAAAGTGATCGGGCAAGAGGACCATGGATTGAACTTCGGGGCGACTGGCTCCATCGCATATACGTCCCTCAGTGCACGCTTCCGCTCACTCTTGGGTATATGGGTTGCGTATATCATGTTTACCGTCCGCACTTGTGGGGGGAAGCCCTTCTGTCCTCTACTGTTCGGCGGCCGGGTCTCTTCCTCGTCATCGTTGTGCAGCCCCTTGTCATTGTTTTCGGCAATTAACTTGCCTGCCTGCTTGAATACCCAACAATCTCTGTTGGTGTGGTTAGCTGGTTTTTCGGGGGTGCCATGTATCTGGCAAGAGCGGTCGAGTATTCAGTCCAAATTGGACGGACCCGGGGTGGTTCTTTTGAATGGCTTCTTCCGCTGACCGGGTTTAGAGCCTCGGAATCCGGTGTTGACTGCCGTATCCTCATTGTTGTCGCCGTTAATGCGGCGTTTGTTTTTGCTTCGATGCGACCTGCCGTTGTGGTCCTTAGTATCCGGACTGCCAGCATTTTTACTGAGGTTGTTGCTGCGAGCTAGCCAGCTATCCTCTCCCGCACAGAAGCGGGTCATTAATGATGTGAGGGCTGCCATGGATTTCGGCTTTTCCTGTCCTAGGTGCCGGGCCAGCCATTCATCGCGGATGTTATGTTTGAAGGCTGCAAGGGCCTCTGCATCCGGACAGTCGATGATTTGATTTTTCTTTGTTAAGAACCGTGTCCAGAATTGCCTGGCCGATTCGTCTGGCTATTGAATTATGTGGCTTAGGTCATCGGCGTCTGGTGGTCGCACATATGTGCCCTGGAAGTTGTCGAGGAATGCGGCTTCCAGGTCCTCCCAACACCCAATTGACTCTACGGGCAAGCTGTTAAGCCAATGCCGAGCTAGTCCTTTAAGCTTGAGTGGGAGATACTTGATGGCGTGGAGATCGTCACCGCGGGCCATATGGATGTGAAGGAGATAATCTTCGATCCAAACCGCAGGGTCTGTCGTGCCATCGTAGGATTCAATGTTTACGGGTTTAAACCCTTCAGGGATTTGATGATCCATTACTTCATCAGTGAAGCATAGTGGGTGTGCGGCGCCTCTGTATTGAGCAATATCACGATGTAGCTCAAGAGAGCGTTGTTTGCTGTGTTCGGCCCGGCCGGAGTTGCTGTATCCGGCACGACAGTATTCGTCGTGGGTCGTGGGGCGCCCACGTGATCCATAGATAGATCTGGATTGTCTTGCCTTGTCCTCCAATATGTCCCGCAAGTCCGGTGCGTTCCCTCGTGGCTTCGTACTTTTTGAGCGATGCCGGGGTACGGTCTTGGTGGAGGGCCTAGGTGCCTCTCTGTCGCGACCACGGGGTGGTCGGTCTGCCGTATTGTGCGTTGGTGATGAAGGTATATATGCTTCCTCCTCTAGTCGGGGGAGCAACTTGCGTTTTGGGTAGCTCTTGGGGGGGCATTCGAGTTCATACTCTTCGGCCGCGAGGACCTCGGTCCATCTGTCGGCCAGCAGGTCTTGATCAGCTTGAAGCTGCTGCTGCTTTTTCTTTAGGCATTTTGCTGTGGCCATTAGCCTGCGTTTAAAACGCTCTTGTTCGACGGGATCCTCAGGCACGACGAATTCGTCGTCGTCGAGGCTTGCCTCGTCTCCGGAGGGAGGTATGTAATTATCATCCTCGACCTCTTCGTCTGCCGCTCTCTCGTGAGGGCTTGCTTCTGCATCCTCCTGCGCTGAATCTTGCTGGAGGGGGTTGTCTTCGGCACTTTCTGGGGTGTTATTATCTCCTGTGCCGGAATCTCCATTCTTGCTGTGGCGGGATTTAGAGCGGCGCCGCTGACGTTGGCGCTTGGGTTGTTTCTTTAAGGAATCTGCCTCCGCTGCTTCTTCACCGTCCCCATCTTTTGGGGTGTCCACCATGTATATGTCATATGAGGAGGTGGTCTTCCAGTGTCCTGTAGGCACTGGTTCTTGATCGTCTCCGGCATCGTCGTCCATACCGTCGACGTCTTCGGAGCCGTAGTCTAGCATGTCGGTTAGATCGTCGACAGTGGCTACAAAGTGGGTGGTGGGTGGGCTTTGAATTTCTTCGTCGTCCGCATCCCAACCATCCTGGGCGTAGTCCGGCCAGGGCTCTTCGGATAGTGAGAGATGCTTTAGCGAATTTAGGATGTCGCCAAAGGGTGAGTGTTGGAAGATGTCCGCGGCGGTGAACTCCATGATCAGCGCCCAATCGGATTCGATCGGCAGGGGCGCGGGAGGTTCGGAGTCCGGCAAGGAGTCCGGTGCCTCGGAGTCACAAGCTTTATAAGGGACCGGGTCGGTATTTGGCTCCATCGCCGTAGAAGTTGCAGCCCCCGAGGCGGTGTCCAGCCACCCGTCCTCGATCTACGTGATCGGCTCCGAACTAGGGGTCGGAGCGGATTCATGTGCGGCCACCAGGGCACTGTCCGGCGGTAGAGCTAAATCATGTCCATCGTGACAGCGCGGCACGCTCGGCTGTGGCTCGAATTCGTCGAAGATCAAGTCCCCACGGATGTCGGTCGTGAAGTTTAGGCTTCCAAACCTGACCTGATGGCCAGGGGCGTAGCTTTCGATCTGCTCCAGATGGCCAAGTGAATTGGCCCGCAGTGCGAAGCCACCGAGCACGAAGATCTGTCCGGGGAGCAAAGTCTCACCCTGGACGGCGTTGTTGTTGATTGAAGAAGCCATCAAGCCTATCGGTGACGACACAGAGGAACTCTCAATGAAAGCACCAATGTCGGTGTCAAAACCGGCGGATCTCGGGTAGGGGGTCCCGAACTGTGCGTCTAGGCGGATGGTTACAGGAGACAAGGGACACGATATTTTTACCCAGGTTTGGGCCCTCTCGATGGAGGTAAAACCCTACTCCTGCTTGATCGATATTGATGATATGGGTAGTACAAGAGTGGATCTAGCACGAGATCAAGGAGGCTAAACCCTAGAAGCTAGCCTATGGTATGATTGTTGTAATGGTTGTTGTCCTACAGACTAAAACCCTCCGGTTTATATAGACACCGGAGAGGGCTAGGGTTACACAGAGTCGGTTACAATGGTAGGAGATCTACATATCCGTATCGCCAAGCTTGCCTTCCACGCCAAGGAAAGTCCCATCCGGACACGGGACGAAGTCTTCAATCTTGTATCTTCATAGTCTTGGAGTCCGGCCGACGATGATAGTCTGGCTGTCCGGACACCCCCTAGTCCAGGACTCCCTCAACGGCAAAGCATACCAATAGGGAATGCCGGATCTTCAAAACAAAGCGAACGGTCGTGTGCCGGAAACAATGAAGGGATGCGTCCAGTCAAGAGACCCCCCAGGGCACAACAGTACGGCCGATCGCCCCCTTATCATACCAACCACAGCAAGTCAATTGCCATACCCCCCCGACCTAGTAGTCCAGGGGCTCCATAACAAATAAAACCCACACGGGGATGAATCTACAAATAAACACCTTCTATAAGGCGTCCGGTGCAAAGGCCAAGTTCATTGGCCCACCGCTCTAATGGTTGTTCTTAGAAATAACCAAAAAGTGTCATGCCATCGGCGCATCCCCCTCATACGGTAACTCACTGTCTGCTAACAGGATGAACCACGCTGACTAGATTCCATGTGGTAAGCCGTAAAGGCCAACACCAGTGATATACTTGCGCCTACGCACAAGGCCAAATCCCGCCACTAGAGTGGAAATCATACCGTTGCCGGAGTAACAAGTCGTGCACACCTATCAATATTTTGATATGACAGCCAACTATCCGGACACCAACTGAGGAGTCCGGGTTACTTCTCAGAATAACGGCCGGGGTCACCAGGGTCCGATCAGGAACATTTAGACCAACCACGGGAGGACGCTCGGCTGCTTCCCAGCATTTACCTTTACAAACTACCTTTTATGCAGAACAGGATCGGCGGCATGGAATCAGCCCAAACACACAAGGATAGAACCATGCAGGCGGAAGGCAGTTCGGATTCACTTTCGATCCATTCACAGCCCCCTCCAGTCCGGTCATCACAGGTTCCGCGAAAACCATTCCTCTTTCATAATCATAAATCGCACTCATATGCATAGACATATCATCGTACTGTAATGCGTAGACTTAAATAACATGCGCCGGCCGTCGTTTATCATCGACGCCTCTTTGCCAGAAAAGGGCAGCCATGCTTCGTGTTACACCCGGTTATGCCAGGGGCTTCACAGTACGGCAGTAAAGTCCGACCACCTTTTCGGTCGCTCGGCACCCCGAACTTATAGCACTATATGCATCAGCTCCGAATCATGTCTTGGGTCATTGGTTGGGTTTGCCCGGCTCCCATGTTTTGGTACCTTACATTCCGTTCCGTCGGCTAAGGTAGCACCGGGAGAACTACTGCGATTGTGTCCCGGTTCTGCCGGACGAGCACCTCAATAGAGAAAGCCGAAAACCGACTGTCATGATGCAGCGAGAGTTGGTCAGCTATTCGAGAGGTTGTAAAATCTTTAAATATTTATTCCGCATAACTCCACTATAAAATGCAGATTGTGACAGATCGGTCTTCCGATCAGGTGCCAATAGAGCTCCTAGTTCGGCCTTCCGAACACTAGGGGTTGCGCCGACCATACTCGAATTCCTATGGCTAAGTGAGAGTAGTAAAGCCATATATAGTCTGATTGCCTGGTTCGTGGTGAGAAACACCTCCTTAAATGGACCCAACCATGGGATAAAGAGTGTTCAGAAATACCCCAAACACCCCCGTACTTCTCACGTGGGGGCTGAAGCCGACGACTGGCCAACTCTCAGAATTTACATACAATAAACAGCCGTGCGGGAAGAACATATGTTCACACAAAATAGGCAATACATAATAAAAGTGTCATTATCCCATATTACAAACATTGGCAAGAATGCCCTCAGGGAAATATAATGTCTTTGGTGCACTTATCCGCCGCCAGGCGGGCACCCTTCATTACACCTTCATAATACAGTTCGGGCTTGCGATGCTCCTTACCCTCCGGTGGCCCCTCAGTGATCAGCTTCTCTGCATCAAGCTTCCCCCAATGCACTTTCGCATGGGCAAGCACCATGAGAGCACCTTCTATACAGACTGATCGCTTGATAGTATTAAGCCGAGGACAGGCGCCCACAATCCGCTTCACGAGTCCGAAGTAACTGCTTGGAATTGGCTCTGCGGGCCACAGTAGCCCTTCATGGCTAGTTCGACCGCCTGGTGCAGTTCGACCAGCTGCTTCAGCTGATCGATAAAAGGCACCGGATAGTTCGGCGTCAGATACTGCGACCAGAAGTTCCTCTCCGCAGACTCCCTCTCCTCGGTCCGGTAAAATTGGGCAGCATCTGATATGCTGTGAGGTAGATCCGCAAACGCCCCTGCAAAATCAAGAATTCAGCTTTCCGCTTAGAGTTCTCCACACTATAACGTAATAATGGCCATAGATACAATACGCCTTACCTGCCGCAACTTTTTGGGCCTCCTGAATGTCCCGTACGGCACCTCGGGCGTCTTCCCGAGCATCTTCCGCGGCTTGAAGAGCTTGGGCGAGTTCGGATTCTTTCCCTACTAGACTCTGCTCCAAGCTCTCGCTTTTCGTCACAGCCTCATGGAGCTTCCACTCAGCTGTAACGACCCTGGCCTTGTGTTTTTCATGAAGCACCTGTTCGGCGGCAACCTTCTCGCGGGCATCAGTCGCCGCCTTTTTCAGCGCCTCATATTCGGCACTCGCTCCTAGGGTGTATGACATAAATACTTTTCAATAAGCACACTTATTCATTGGTTCCGAATGCAAGACAATGTTCAAACATACCTTGCTTCTTTTCTAATTGCTTCTTCACACGGCCAAGTTCTTCTTCGGCCCGTTCCAGGCTCTCCTTCAGTTCGGACACTTCCACATAATGAGCGGCAGTCCTCTCCGCAGATGCCTGTTTTCAAACAAATGGGTATACATCATTAAACAAAGGTTCCCATTACAAGGTTTGATCCCATGCCCGGCTCTCTTTTGCCGGACAGTGTATCAGGGGCTACTCCTCATATCATGATGATTCTTTAAAGGTTCCTTAGAAACCATACCTCAAAAGCCTTTATAAGGCCAAGGCAGGACTCATTTAGCCCGCTTTCGGCAGCCTGAATCTTTCCAACCACTGTACCCATAAGGGCCCGATGTTCATCAATGACGGACGTGTTCCTTAACGCTGTCAATAGACCACCCAGCAGCTCTGCATAGACAGAGGTTGCCGCCTGAGTAGTCAAACCTCCCTCCATGGAAGGTGGCTGCTCGCCCGATCCTGGAGCCCTAGAGGCCTCTCGAACCTTATCCGGCTCTAAGTCTCTTTGAGACAACACCTCGGTGTCGCGCCCGGACTTCGGAAAAGGAGTCCCCGGAGGCGTCTCGCTCGCCACAGCATTCGAGCTCAACGAATCCTCCGATGAGGACTGTCCGGCAGGAGACCTTGCCGGGCTGTATGAGATGTGGCGACAATTAAAACTACTATGCCCAAACAACCTTGGATACATAGGCATATTCGGATTTTGGTTACTTACGATTTTCCCAGGGGCTGGGCCTCGGGATCCCACTCTGGGCTGTTATCGGCAGCCGGGGTGGATGCCTCTGGAGGGGAACCTCGCCCCCTCTTGGGCGATTCGGCCTCCAGGGATGGGGAAGCTGCATGCTTCTTCCCGCTTGCAGAGCGGGGCTCGTCCTCCTCTGCTTCCTCCTCTCCGTCTTCGGAAGAAGGAGTGTCGCTGGAGCCTTCAGATATGGCGTCTGAAGCCTTGCGACAACGGAGGCCACTCCGGGTCTTCTTGACCTTCTTGGAGGCCTCCTTCTTGGGCGCCTTGTAAGGCGCAGGGACCAACATCTTCGTTAGAAGAGGTCCGGCCGGTTCCTCCGGCAGTGGGGCTGGACATTGTATCCGCTCCACCTTCTTTATCCATCCCTGAGGTCACGATGAGACACGATTAGAATTTTCCCTCGGGACATGCCAACTGAAGCATGGATGGACAGGGCGTGGCTGTAACTTACTGGGCTTGGAGAATGGGATAATTGATACCCCCGATCCTCGGTAGAATCCGGCCATTTGCCGGACTTGAAGAGCACCTTCCAGATATCCTCGTGGGAGGAATCGTAGAGCACCCGGAGGGTTTGGTGATCGGCTAGGTCGAACTCCCACAAAGTGCAGGCTCGACGTTGGCAAGGGAGAACCAGGCGAACTAGCATCACCTGGACCACGTCAACAAGTTTGACGTCCTTGTTAACCATACTCTGAACGCGCGTCTGGAGCAGTGACAACTCATCGAACAAGCGCCAGTTTGGGCCCTTCTTGGGCCAGGACATGAGCCGCAGTGGAGCTCCGGATTTGAACTCAGGAGCTGCGGCCCACTTTTTGCCGCATGGTTCGGTGATATAAAACCACTGCTGCTTCCACTCCTTGACGGAGTCGTTGAAGGTGCCCTTCGGCCAAACTACCTTGGGCTTCACATTGAAAATCTTCAGCCACAGGCCGAAGTGAGGCGGAATCCGGAGGAAGGCCTTGCATGCGACGACGAACATCGAGATATTGAGAAAAGAGTTGGGGGAAAGATCATGAAAATCAGCCCCATAGTAATACATGACTCCACGTACAAATGGGTGGAGGGAAAACCCGGGCCCACGGACAAAATGGGGAAGGAACACGACTCTCTCGTGAGGCTCCGGAGTAGGGACAACCTATCCCGCCGGTGGGAGACGGTGGCCAATCTTCTTGGCCAGATACCCGGCTTCCCGGAGCCTCTTGATATCCTTCTCCCGGACGGTAGAGGCCATCCATTTGCCTCCTGCTCCAGATCCAGACATCTTTGGAAAACCTCACTTCAATGGAGAAGTAGAGCGCCTGGGTGTTAGGGCTCGAGCAGAGGAGAAGGCGTGGGTAAAAGAGGAAGAGACCTTGTCTCTTTAAGAGAGAAGGTAAGAGCTTTTTGCGCCTCCCCACTTGCCTGGTGGAACCCACTCACCTCCCACTCGCCGCGATTAGTGGTGCGGTTGGATTACCCGTACCCGTATTGATGAGAATCCCGTGATAAGGGGACACGATCTTCGCTTCGACAAGACACGCTGAGGAAACCGCCTCGCAATATACGCTGAGGCTGGGCGTGGGAAAACAGCTCGGATAATGACCTAACCGTAATGGTGTATCGTGTCTTCTAAAAGTTGTCAGCTGAAGTATCATTCTCTCTATGGTGCTATGTGAAGGTCATTTTGCAGATCCGGACATGGTCTACGTGTTCGATAATAACCTTGGAGTATTCGGAAGGAGGAACCCGCCTTGAAATGCCGAAGACAAGACTGCGCGCCGGACTCATCGTCATTGAAGCCTGGTTCAGGGGCTACTAAGGAAGTTCTGGATAAGGGGGTATCCGGACTGCCGGACTTTATGCATCGTCCGGACTATGGAAGCGTCAAGATACAAGACTCAAGACTCTGGCCCGTGTCCGGATCGGACTCTTCTTTGCGTGGAAGACAAGCATCGCGATCCGTATATTATGATTCCTTCCTTGTAACCGACTCCATGTAAACCCTAGCTCTCCGATGTCTATATAAACCGGAGAGCATGGTCCTTAGAAGGTTGATCACAATTAGAATCATACCATCATAGGCTAGCTCTTAGGGTGTAGCCTCTACGATCTCGTGGTAGATCTACTCTTGTACTACTCATATCTTCAATATTATTCAAGCAAGAAGTAGGGTTTTACCTCCATCAAGAGCGCCAAAACCTAGGTAAATATTGTGTCCCTTGCTTCCTGTTACCATCAGCCTAAGACGCACAGATCGGGACCCCCTACCCGAGATCCGCCGGTTTTGACACCGACACCTACCCCCCTGGGCGCGCCCTCCTACCTCGTGCTGCCTCGTTGCTTCCTTGACGTCCACTCCAAGTCTCCTGGATTGCGTTTGTTCAAAAAATATTCTCCCGAAGGTTTCATTCTGTTTGGACTCCGTTTGATATTCCTTTTCTGCGAAACACTGAAATAGGCAAAAAAACAGCAATTTGCACTAGGCCTCCGGTTAATAGGTTAGTCCCAAAAATAATATAAAAGTGCATAATAAATCCCATTAAACATCCAAAACAGATAATATAATAGCATGGAATAATCAAAAATTATAGATATCTTGGAGACGTATCAAGCATCCCCAAGCTTAATTCCTGCTCGTCCTCGAGTAGGTAAATGATAAAAACAAATTTTTTGATGTGGAATGCTACCTAACATAATTTTCAATGTAATTCTATTTATTGTGGCATGAATGTCCAGATCCAAAAGATTCAAGATAAAATTTTAATATTGACATAAAAATAGTAATACTTCAAGCATGCTAACCAAGCAGTTTATGTCTTATCAAAATAACATAGCGAAAGAAAGCTTTATCGGATGGTCATTCCGGCTTCTCTGGTTTTCAGGCAAATGATAAGACATTAAAAACAACTTTAAAAGTGTGTCTCTGTATCTTCTGTTGACAAGGACACAGAGAAGATATTCGACAAGTGTCAACAGAGTGCATATGACTTAGACAGAAAGAATTTGAGGGAGTAGCACAGAAGGGATTAGGGTTCGATCACATTCACTTAGTTCAAAAAAAAGCAACATGAAGACATAGCTATAAGTAAATGTTGTAGAGGACAAAACTTATATATATATATATATATACATATATATATATATATATATATATATATAGAGAGAGAGAGAGAGACACATTGAAGATAAATCAAAATTGCGAAGATATAGATTTTGAAGATAAATCAATGTTGAAGACAATCCAAATGCAAAGATAATGCAACCATGACGCCAAATGAAAATCTTTGAAAAATGGTGGTGGTGGCGTTACCCACCGTATATGAAGTATTAGACCCAGACACGGCGCATAATTATCGTGGCGCTCCGAAGTCAAATTCCGCATTAATGTATTCACACTCAGAGGGTAAGTCTTCATTGATTAAAGAAATACGTTACCTCGTGTGTTGCACATCTAAGTCAACATGCATAAGCGTTAGGATGTGTGTCCATTCACTGGACATCTGAGGGTTCTAAGATATTTAGCTCACACCGCAGCTTGCAAAACCTCTTCTCATCCAAGGGCTTAGTGAAGATATCTGCCAGTTGCTCTTTAGTGTTGACGTGAATGATATCAATGTCTTCCTTATTGACATGATCTCTAGGAAAGTGATGACGAATCTCGATGTGCTTTGTCTTCGAGTGCTGAACCGGATTCTTGGAAAGCTTGATGGCGCTTAAATTGTCGCAGAAGAGTGGCACATTCTTCGTGTTGATGTTGTAGTCCTTGAGAGTTTGCTTCATCCATAGAAGCTGAGCACAGCAAGATCCAGCAACAATATATTCAGATTCAGCAGTGGAGAGTGATACGCAGTTCTGCTTCTTTGAAGACCAACAGACAAGAGATCGTCCAAGAAAGTGACATGTTCCTGATGTGGACTTGCGATCAACCTTGTCACCAGCATAATCAGCATAATCCAACTAGATCAAACATTGAGCCCGTTGGATACCATAATCCTAGTGTTGGGGTGTGAGCCAAATATTGAAGTACTCGCTTCACCGCAAGGTGATGCGACTCCTTTGGTGCTGCTTGGAATCGGGCACACATGCAAATGCTAAGCATAATATCAGGCCTAGATGCACATAAATAGAGCAAAGAACCAATCATGGAGCGGTATACCTTTTGATCGAACTCTTTATCATTGTTGTTAGGGCCGAGATGACTTTTGGTTGGCATTGGCATCTTGTACCCTTTGCAGTCTTGCATTCCAAACTTTTCCAGTCAATCTTTGAAGTATTTTTCTTCCGATATGAAGATGACATTGCACTATTGACAGATTTGAAGACCAAGGAAGAATTTCAGCTCCCCCATCATGGACATCTGATATTGCTCTTGCATCATGTATCCAAACTTGTCACTATATCTCTTATCAGTGCATCCGAAGATAATGTCATCTACGTATATTTGACACACAAATAGTTCACCATCATATGTCTTTGTGAAGAGAGTGGGATCTAGTGAACCAGGTTTGAAGCCTTTGTTCTTCAAGAATTCCTTCAGTGTGTCATACCGAGCATGAGGTGCTTGTTTGAGGCCATACAGTGCCTTGTTGAGCTTGTACACCATATCAGGATGCTTAGGATCTTCAAAACCAGGGGTTGAGCGACATACACTTCTTCTTCGATTTTGCCGTTGAGAAAGGCACTCTTCACATCCATTTGGTACAGAAGAATGTTGTGATGGTTGGAAAAAGCCAGCAATATGTGAATGGCTTCAAGTCGAGCCACATGAGCAAAGGTTTCATCAAAACCTATTCCTTCCACTTGTGTGTAACCTTGAGCAACAAGGTGAGCTTTGTTTCTGACAACTTGTCCAAGTCCATCTTGCTTGTTGCGATAGATCCATTTCATGACAATGACATTGTGCTTGCGAGGATCAGGACGTTTGACAAGCTCCCAGACATTATTCAGCTCAAACTGTCGAGCTCTTCTTGCATAGCTTGAATCCATTTAGGTTCCATGAAGGCTTCTTCAACTTTCTTGGGTTCAGATATAGAGACAAAAGCAAAGTGACCACAGAAGTTTGTTAGTTGTGTAGCTCTTGATCGAGTAAGAAGGCCAGGAGCATTGATGCTATAATTGATCTTCTCAATTTGGACTTCTTTTGCAACCCGAGGATGAGTTGTACGAAGATTTTGATCTGACTGATTGTTGTCTTCGTCTTTAGCATTGGCTTCGGACTGAGCATTGTCTTTAGATTCATTAGGTGCAGAAATGATAATCTCATCCGCAGCCAGTTCCTCTGTGGATATGATTTCTCCAGTACCCATTAACTTGATAGCCTCACCTGGTGTAGCTTCATCTAGCACATTTGGTAGGTGCTCTCTTTGCGAGCCGTTAGTCTCATCGAACCGCACATCTACAGTTTCAACCACTTTATAGTGAAAGAGGTTGAAGACTCTGTAGGTGTGCGAGTCCTTTCCGTAACCAAGCATAAATCCTTCATGCGCTTTCGGAGCGAATTTAGACATGTGATGTGGATCTTTTATCCAGCACCTAGCACCAAAGACTTTGAAGTAACTGACATTTGGCTTCTTACCAGTCAGAAGTTCATAAGATGTCTTCTTGAAGAACTTGTGAAGATATACTCTGTTAATGATGTGGCATGCAGTATCAATAGCTTCAGGCCAGAATTTTCTTGGAGTCTTGTACTCATTGAGCATCGTTCGTGCCATCTCAATGAGAGTTCTGTTCTTGTGCTCCACGATGCCATTCTGCTGAGGTGTGTAAGGAGCAGAGAACTCATGTGTGATGCACAAAGTATCAAGATAAATGTCGAGGCCAGCGTTCTTGAACTCAGTGCCATTGTCACTCCGGATGTGCTTGATCTTGATGCCATAATTAGTCATGGCCCGGTTTGCGAAGCGTCTAAAGACATCCTGCACTTCAGTCTTATAGAGAATTATGTGCATCCAGGTGTATCTTGAGTAATCATCAACAATAACGAAGCCATAGAGATGTGCAGTAGTAGTGAGAGTAGAGTAGTGAGTAGGGTCAAATAGATCCATGTGAAGCAGCTCGAAGGGGCGTGAGGTAGTCATGATTGTCTTCAAGGGATGCTTGGGTATCGTCATCTTTCTAGCATCACAGGCACCACATAGATGATCCTTCTTGAACTTGACGCCCTCGATGCCAATTATGTGCTTCTTCTTCATGAGAGTGTGCAGGTTCCTCATGCCCGCATGTCCTAGCCATTGATGCCATAGCCAGCATTGTGAAGCCTTTGCTAGAAGACATACGGCAAGCTGTGGTCCTGCTGAGAAATCTACCATATACAAATCACCTCTTCGATAGCCTTCGAAGACTAGAGATTTGTCAGATTCCATTAGCACAACACAACCATATTTTCCAAATATCACAATCATGTTTAGATCACAGAGCATTGACACGGACATTAAGTTGTATCCAAGGGATTCAACAAGCATCACTTTATCCATGTGTTGTTCCTTTGAGATAGCAACTCTACCAAGACCCAATACCTTGCTTTTACCAGTGTTAGCGAATGTGATGTGGCTCTTAGTAGATGGACGTAGGGTTGAATCCATAACAAGACTTCGATCACCAGTCATGTGGTTGGTGCAGCCGCTGTCCATGATCCATTCAGTGGCTTTTGGAGTTGTACCCTACAGTGCAGTTAGCGGGATAGGCTTCACCAAGAGTTTTGTGAAGCAAAAACATGTAGCGAACAAGCATATTATCAAAGTGTAGATTCTGGTTAGGCATGATAGGATGCTCATCAAGGAACCCTAGGACGAAATACATGATAAGACCATTGGAGCAATTTATCTTGCATCCCACAAGATATTTTAGGTCTCCAGCATTGTCATCAGAAGATTTTGCTTTCTGGCTGGAGACCTTTCCCTGCAAGAGAAGTTAATTCTTCTTAACCACCCACATCTTCAGGGGTGGCTTAGAAGCAATGAGTCTAAGTGCAGCATCTGAGAACTTTGGTTTAGGAGCCCTAGAAAATAGCTTTGTAGGAGGAGAATAATACTCAGAAGAATATGCAAAAAAGTTCTTAGTTTTGTGAACATAGCGGTTAGATGAAACACGCTCATATTCATAAGTCTCATAGCAATTCTCCTGCAAAACATTGGCGTTAGGGTGACTATGGGTGGTCCTATGTCTGTATGAAGCCTTTGGACCATATGACGCCTTTGGTTGGGGGTTTGTCTTCTTCCCAGGTGGTGTCATGATGACATTCACGGGAAGCTTCTCAAGACAGCTTTTGGTCACCTAGATCTTCTTCTGGGGTGACCCATTCCTACAGTTAGTACCAATGTACCTGGCAAACACTTCACAATTCTGATTCTTAAACATTTTATAATTTGCATCAAAGGATTCATCAATGATAATTGGATTAGCACAAGTGAAGCCAGATAAAGTAGATGGGTCCACTGAAGGATCCTTAGCAGCAACCCAGGTGGTTTTGGGGTACTGCTCAGGTTTCCAATATGAACCATCAACGTTCATTTTCCCCTCGAACCCAACACCCTCTTTCCTAGGATTTTGGTTCAGAATCTGTTTCTTGAGGACATCGCACAAGGTTTGATGCCCTTTGAGACTTTTGTACATGCCAGTCTCAAGCAATGTCTTCAACCTAGCATTCTCATCAGCAATAGTAGTGGCATCCTCAGTAGAGGGGTTAGTTACCACATCAGCAGTTGAAGATATTGCAACATCAGAGGCAGTAGAACATTCATCAACAGAGACAGCATTATCGCACTCAAGACACTTTAAGCATGGTGGAACAAATTCTACCTGAGTGGTACTGATCTGTTGGCCGAGTAGTGAATCGTTCTCCTGTTGAAGATATTCATGAGACGCTCTCAGTTTCTCTAGATACTGCTTCCTTTGAAGATAATCGTAGGAAAGCTTTTCATGAAAGGCTGAGAGAGTTTCATGACGACTTTCAAGATCTTCGTACTTAACGCGAAGACTTTAGTGTCTTTGATTAAGGACTGGGTTTGATTCAATTCCGTGTCCAATAGGTCATCACTTTTGTTTAGTAGCTTTTGAATATGTTCCATAGCAGTTTGTTGCTCAGTTGCAATTTTAGCAAGTGTCTTATAGCTAGGTTTGGATTCACATTCAGAGTCATCTTCACTAGAGGTTTGGAAGTAGGCATCACGTGAAGTTACCTTGGCACCACGTGCCATGAAGCAGTAGGTAGGAGCAGAGTCGTCGTCATCATCATCATCAGCTTTGGCTTCAACGCTACGACCATTGTCTTCAGTGTTGAAGATGGACTTGGCGACGAATGCTGACGCCAGAGCCAGGCTTGCCACGCCTGAATCAGACTCCTCCTGAGACTCCACCTCCGTCTCCTCAGAAGCAAACTCCTCCTCTGAATCCATTTCCTTGCCAATAAATGCACGAGCCTTGCTAGATGAGGTCTTCTTGTGAGATGAAGACTTTGACGAAGACTTTGAAGAAGATTTTGAAGATTTCTTCTTCTTCTTGTCATCAGAATCATATTCCTTGCTCTTCTTCTTCTTCGATTCCTTATCCCACTGAGGACACTCAGAGATGTAGTGGCTTGTATTCTTGCATTTGTGGCAAGTCCTCTTCTTGTAGTCACGTGATGAAGCCTCGTCGTTCTTTGAGCTAGATCTTGAAGACTTGTTGAATTGATTCTTCTTGGAGAACTTCTAAAAATTCCTCACGAGCATTGCAAGCTCTTTGCCAAGCTCTTCAGGATCACCAGAGCTGCAGTCAGATTCTTCCTCAGATGAGGAAATAGCCTTTGCCTTGAGATCACGGGTTCGGCCATAGTTGGGACCTTAGATATCACGCTTCTTAGATAGCTGGAACTCATGTGTGTTGAGCCTCTCGAGTATGTCAGACGGATCGAGATCTTTGAAGTCAGGACGTTCTTGAATCATCAGGGCTAAGGTGTCAAACGAGTTGTCAAGTGATCTCGGAAGGTTCTTCACAATCTCATGCTTGGTGATCTCAGTGGCGCCAAGAGCACGCAGCTCATTGGTGATATCAGTCAAGCAATCGAACGTGAGCTAGACATTTTCATTGTCGTTTCTCTTGAAGCGGTTGAAGAGATTGCGAAGAACATTGATTCTGGAGTCTCTCTGAGTTGAGACGCCTTCATTGACCTTGGACAGCCAGTCCCAGACCAGCTTTGCAATTTCCAGTGCACTCACACGACTATATTGCCCTTTGGTAAGATGACCACAGATGATGTTCTTGGCGGTTGAGTCCAATTGAGCAAACCTCTTGACATCAGCAGCGGTGACGCCTTCACCGACTTTAGGAACGCCAGTCTTGACAACATACCAGAGATCAACATCAATGGCTTCAAGATGCATGCGCATCTTGTTCTTCCAGTAGGGGTAGTCAGTGTCATCGAAGACAGGGCATGCAGCAGACACCTTGATTATCCCTGCAGTCGACATAGCTAAAACTCTAGGTGGTTAAACCGAATCACACAAAACAAGGGAGTACCTTGCTCTGATACCAATTGAAGTGCTAGTTATCGACTAGAGAGGGTGAATAGGCAATTTTATGAAAGTCTTCAAGACATGGTGGCTTTGAAGACAAACAGGTAAACTGAGCCTATATAGTACGCAGCGGAATGAAAGCTACACTAGGCAAGCATAAGTCTAACATACAACATAATGAAGGCACGAAGGCTAATTGCAACTAGGTAGACAGGATCAGAAAGCTAGATAGTACGAAGCTAAACAGACAATAGTCTTCACAGTGTGAAGTCAAACAGATTAGACAGGCAAGCAATGAGTTCACGAAGACAATTGTAAAGTAAGAGAGTAGAGGATAGAACCAGTAGCTTGATGAAGACAAGGATTTGGTAGACCAGTTCCAGTTGCTGTGACAACTGTATGTCTGGTTAGGGAGGCCGAGAGTTAACTCAGAAGACTGTGTCTTAACCTTATTCCCCTTGAGCTAAGGACACCCAGTCCTCGCCCAATCACTCTGGAAAGTCTTCAATGTAGACTTCCAAACCTTCACAGACTTCGTTCACCGGCAATCCACAATGACTCTTGGATGCTCAGAACGCGACGCCTAACCGGCTGGAGGATTCACAGTCCTCAAGTGTAACAAGTCTTCAGATCACTCGGACAGAAAGACTTCAGTGATGCCTAACACTCTTTGGCTCTGGGTGTTTTGGGCTTTGTCCTCGCAAGGATTTCTCTCTCAAATGCTTCGGAGGTGGGTTGCTCTCAAATGACAAAAGCCGTGCACTAACTCTGAGCAGCCACCAATTTATGGTGTAGGGGGGATATTTATAGCCAGGAGGCAACCCGACCTGATATGTCCAAAATGACCCTGTGTCACTAAGGAACTGACACGTGTCCAATAGTCAGATTTCAAACACACACGACAGCTTGGCTTGGGCTACAAGCAAAGCTGACTCATCCAGCTCTGGATAAGATTTTCTCTCATTGTCTTCGCTCGAAGACATAGGATTTGGTTGAGCATCACTTCAGTCATTCTGATTTTGTTCACTTGGACCCCCACTTAACAGTACGGTGGTTCCTATGACTCAATAAGAAGAAAAAGGAAACTACGAAACAACTATGTCTTCGCACTCCATAGTCTTCAAGTGAATAGCTTCACGTGTCATAATCTTCGTCGTGAATGTCTTCACGAACCGCCATTGTCTTCAATGTCTTCACACATTTTTAGGGGTCATCTCTGATAGGTAAAACGGATCAATGAGGGACACTACCTGTGTTATCCTGCAATTCTCACAAACACATTAGTCCCTCAACCATGTTTGTCGTCAATACTCCAAAACCAACTAGGGGTGGCACTAGATGCACTTACACTTGTTGCAATTAAAACAAGGCCCTTGATGCAAAAAAATCTCCAGCTCACGGCATGTCCCATCGCCAATGCAACAAGAGTCGTATTGCAATTGCAATGTTGCGACAGAGAGCAACTCATGCGCGTGTGTACTCGCCCGGTTGTTGTCGTTCCCACCGGTGATCCCCGCCGCCCCACATCGCTCGCCCGGTCCCTCCCTTCCCTTTCCGTATTCCTCTCACTGCTCCCTCTTTCTCTCTCTCCATCTCCATCTCTAGGTGAGCCCAAGTATTCCTCATTAGAGCATCTCTAGTAGATCCCTTATAATCTCATACAGCAAAATCGATTTACAGGATCCCACGAAACAGCTTTTACACGTTTTTACAGTATGGCATGTGCTCCGACAGAATAGATCCCGTAAAAAAAATTCATGTCAGACGTGGAGCCCATTGACTACAAAACAGGATCTCTAAGAAATAGCACAAGACACCCTGAAACGAAATCTAGATTACGATTGGGTCCAGGCCGCTCCAATGCAACGACACATCTGTATGAGCCCCGACTGCCTCGAGCTTCGCTTCAGTCGCCTTGAGCTCTTGTACGAGCTTTGCTTCGGCCATCTCGAGTGTACAAGTTCCGCGCCGCACCGGCCGCCTCGAGCTCCAGCTAGTCGGGGTCGAGATGCCCCGCAGGCCGCCAGGAGCTCCTATACGAGCTCCACTTCCCACTGCGATAGGCTGGCAGTGTTGATGCGGCTGCGCCCTCGCCCTACCGCTTCTCTTTCATTCGACCGGAATCGAGCTCGGGAGGCGGCGCCGCCGGTGACGTCGAACTGCGACGAGAGCTGTTGGGGCTAAAATTTCTCTCCCACCAAGTCATCGGAGGGATAGAGAAAAAGAGGAAGGAAACCTGGAAGCGAAAAGATTGGAATCAATCGATCGATCACACGCGTCGCGTCTGCCGGCTCCTACGTCCAACACGTGTCCCATGAGAAACAAACTGAGCAACGCACTGGCTTTATCCTTATCTACTCGATGCATCTCGTCCACTCGTTACTTTTCACCGCCCAGGTCGCCGGTTCGTTTCTT
This sequence comes from Triticum aestivum, assembly GCF_018294505.1. NCBI lineage: Eukaryota > Viridiplantae > Streptophyta > Magnoliopsida > Poales > Poaceae > Triticum > Triticum aestivum. Next base: position 137,542,555 of record NC_057798.1, on the reverse strand, counting down.
CCTCCATCTTTCTAGCATCTGCTAACTTGTAGCAACCCTCCAGGATTTCCACGAGCCGCCACTGCCACAAGTGTCGCTCCAAGTAAGCAATCCATGCGCAATGCTTAGAGGTTGGACCGCCGAGCTGCTGCGAGCTGACCACCGATGTCCCTCGCTGCTGCAACGGGCTGTCAGGTGCGTCTGCGGATGCTCAACGGCGGCGTGGCTGTTGAGGCATTCGCCGACGCCCAGTTCTACAAGCCAGACATGGGGGTGTTGCACGTCATGCCCCTACTCTTCTTTCCTGGCTTTCCTGCTCGCCATAATCTCTCTCCCCCATAACTAGTTTTTGCAACAAGGCTTTTGTTGCAAAAGGGCTATGTATTGTTGCAGAAATTTCCTGCAATAGCAACTTTGTTGCAGAATTATTTTTTTTGCAACAAATCCTCTATTGCAGAAAATTTCTGCAACACCATCCTTGTTGCAAAGGGGTTGCAACACATGGGCACATAGGACGGTCATTTGCGGGTCCATCCAATGGTCAGGGAGGCTGAAGAGATTCTTGTAAATTTTACAACAAGGGTCTTGTTGCAGAAACAAGGTTTGCAACAAAGTTTGTGTTGTAGGAATAAGGTTTGCAATAAAGGTCTTATTGCAGGAAATAAAGAGAAACGAACGGCTCACGTCATACAATCGGACCGGACGCCTCGCAACCCGGCCGATCCATCCTGAAAAAATGGTGGACGAAGGCCGAAATATGTAGGTCCACTCAAAAAAAAATACAGAACGGACCATTCTGCAGGACGGGGACTGTTTTATAGGACCTGATCCAGACGATTTTTGGTCATTTTGCTTAAGGGGCAATATACAGGATTGCGCGGTACAGAATAAGACAGCCAAAATATGGGCATCCAGTTTCAGGTACGCTGCAATATGGCTACCTAAACTTCTGTTGGAGACGCTCAAATGTAGGAAGGTTTGCATCCTAAAATCCGGATTTGTGTAGCCAAAAATATTAGCTCTAGTGGAAAAAGGTTGGGGTCTGCTACTCAAATCTTCTTCTTTTTTACCTGACTCTTCAAGACATTCTGGAACCAGGCAGAAGTCAATAACTGAAAACTCCCAAAGGAAACAAAGTAATATCAATTTGAGTTTATTAATATCTATATTGATGCCAATGTAATAGACAAGACACTGTAATACCATATCAATCATCCAGGGTATTTTCAAAGGTCCAGACTGATCAATTCAAGGGTACGGAAAATGGACCAGCTAGTATGACAGACTAAGTAACCTCTTACAACTTATAATTTCCAAAACCAACAACACCCCCAAAGGACTCGCATCCTCTTGCAAAGGAACATGGAAAAACTATGAGTCGTCAAAACGTAATGTCACCCGAATGACAGACCACTTTCCGCAACAAGAAGCTTCGGCAGAGTTGACAGACGAAGCAGGATAACATCTCTGTGCACGCCAACCCTCCAAATTGCTAACACTAACAATTTTGACAATCAGAAAAAGGTGTATACAGAACTAGCTGCGGCAAGGCCACGCAGATTTACACTCTGAAGCTCTGCCTTGTCTTGATCATACGCTTCAATGATGAGAGCCAAAAGTTGCACTCATCCCAATCACTGGTCGTCAGAAGAATCTGCACCATCAAAAAACAGTTAATATATAGTTAAGGTAACATCACAAGAATCGGCACCTTCCACCAGAACATTGGCAAAAGAGATTATGGCAGCACATACAAAATTGAATTCTATTGGCAGTGCTAATCCCAGCTTACAGGTTTCAGTATAAAGGATTTGAACTACTGATGAAACCTAATTTTATTTGGAAGAAAAAAGAATTCTGCATTTATTTTTGTCCAATAAAAAGCAAAGGTGAATTACAAAAAATCAAGAGATTATTATATGATGTAAAACCACAATGTCTGATCGTAAGCAAGAGAAGGAGATCAGATGTCATTGTTTTCACCAAAGAGCAAAAAACTGACTTATTTCTAGAAAAACGTTGAAAGATACTTATTTCCATGTTGAGTGAAAACAATCTAATCAGTTTTAGAAACCAATTAAGCAGGGTACCATGGGTGTCAGGAGGGAAATCCTTTGAGACGCTCAAGAAATCCATGAGGTGGAAGCCAGAAAGTGCAACCCTAATTATAAGATTAATTTTTTAAGTTTACCTGAAGTTGCATTGCAGTGGCAAAATCACTACTATCAAGTGCACTGCACATCTGAATGAGTTTTGATGAAACATTTGGAGATATATCTCCAGTGTTGAGTTTGGCAAATAATGCCCCAATCTTCTTTGAGTTGTCTTCAATTTCACGTTTTTTAGCTGGTGCGCCTCCCAAGGCTTTGGACGTCTCATCAAATAGTCTGGTCAGTGTTGCAATAACAGGTCTCAGATCAGCTGCAAAAGACGATAAGAGAAGGACCAAATGTAAAATCAGGTGAATCATATAGTAGGTAGCAAAAAATATTTGCTAAACTAGGTACAGTGAAGATACAGATTTTTGTTACTTTATAAAATGAGTATCTTGTTGCCATCAATTTAGTAGGCAAGTAGGAAATCAGTTGATCACAAAACAAATACTCCCTCTGTAAAGAAATATAAGAGCGTTTAGCTCACTACTTTAGTGATCTATACGCTCTTATATTTCTTTACGGAGGGAGTACAAGCTTTAGATTTGCATTCCACATACCAGACACATTCGATGTATCAGCTGTTTGCACAGTGGGGGGAGGTGCAGGAGGAGCAACTGTAGGCTGAGCTGGTGGTTGCGCCTGTGTTGGACTTGAGGGCTGTGCAGGACTCAAGCCTGGCCGCTGAACAAAACCTTGATTGGTTGACGGTATAAACCTAGAGGCTGAATTAGTCGGAACAGCAGGGGTAAACATCTGGTTAGGGTTTGTTCCTGGAACTGAAGGGATGGGTGGAACAGTCTGGTATTGAGCCGGTGGTGCAGGCTGATGAAACGTGGTGGGAGGTCCACTATGGAACTGGGCGGGTGGTCCAGGAGCGTATGATGAATTCGCAGGAGGCTGTTCAGACCAGAGATATCAATTCATAACTGGCATTATAACATTAACATGAGATGAAAAACTTAGATCATCATTCTACATACCGTGTAGAGCTGGGAACCCAAGGTACTTGCTTGGTGATATTGCTCTGGGTTTTTGAGACTCGGTACGTTTGCAGGAGTAAATGTCTTCACTGTTTGATGTGGAACCGGTAATGGAGCCGGGCTTGGCTGTTGAAGGTAAAAACAACAAATAAATAACGAAAACTGTAAAAAACAGTAATGGAGCCGGACTATGCTGTTGAAGGTAAAAAGAACAAATAAATAATGAAAACTGTAAAAACAAATAATATTAAACGAACATCAAAATAAAAAAATATCATAATTTCCTAGATAAATAATATAGCTTTTCAAACAGCTTTGCCTATTTATTGTTTGGCTAACTAGATTTTTCCAGTTAAAGTAGCTATTTTTCACAGCAAATTATGAAACAGGTTCAGCACAGGACAGTTTAGCAACTGAAAACTGGGGCTAAGAAGTAAAAAGTAACGATACTTATAGACAATTAAAAAACAATAAAGTAAATGGAGGGCCACTTATCTGTTCAGAAATCACACAGCATAATTTTACATTTTATTAAGATAAGATATTCCATACTAGACCAGAATGGACAGCAACATGGCAATGTACAATTCAAGTCACTAATTGTAACACAAGATACTTGACCTAAAATAAGGGTTCCCACATAACAAAATACCTGGGTGTCCACTGGTGTGTTTTGAGGAACAAACATTTGTGTTTGATGTTGAGGTTGATATCCAGCATATCCTGAGTAGGCTGCATTGTGTGATTGCGGGTAAACTTCTGGATATGTATTGCTTTGGACATTGGCTCTATTATTAGGTGGCTGAGGATAAACTTCTGGATAGCTTTGCACATTATTATATTGTTGAGGCCCCTGCAGTTAGTCAGAATAGAAAATTAAGGGAATGCATCTCTCTAGCATAAGATAATATTTTGTGTCACAAAAATACAGGGCCAAAAAATATTATATAGAAACAAGTATTAAGATGGAAGAAATAATTATAACCTGGTAAAGATTCTGAGAAGGGTCTGGGGTGTAGCTCCGTTGATTTGGTAGGTAGGAGGAGCTGTTGGCACTACTCTCCGGAACAGAACTCCTGGTAGCATCATTCTCTGGAAGAATACTTCTGAATTAATATTATGATTTAAAATATCAAAATCTAGATCATTAACTTGCTAAAATATGAAAATAACAGCATGGAAGCATTAAAACATGATTTTATTCCTTTGGTACTACCACTTCTAATCAAGCAACAGCCCCTCTTTGTTAGAGCAATATAAGCGAAAGAGAAAAGTTTGCCATGTGCAGCTCTTCATTCAGCATATTGCACACCAGAAGGAAACAAAGGAGCATGAAGCAAAAAAATGTAATAATGTTGATCTGCATGTTTAAGCTACTTCAAACCAACACAAGGCAACACACACAATATCAATATCAAGTCATGTAATTTGCAGCAACCTTCTGTAGAAAATGCAATTCGATCTCTCAGTATAGACAGATCCTCTGAATTTTCATCTGCTCCCATAAGCTTCAAGTATTCCATTGCAGTTTTAAGAAGGCCTTGACTGGCCAACAGCTCTGCATAGTTCTCAACAAGCTTAGATAGAGATGCGCTAAACCTCTTATGGCCCGTGGCAAGGGCGAGAGTAATGGTCTTCTCCATCAAATCCTGCACTTACACACCAATCAATTAGGACTGGATGCGGCACGGCATAGAACAATGGTGTTTTATCATCCATTTGTACCTGGAGAAGATCAACATAAGTCTTTCCACCATCTTCAGAACTCAGGTTGCGAGACCATATTTCAACAGCTTTGTCAATATTTCCAGCACAAATATAACATAGGGTCGCAGCTAGCATATCACCGGCAGTCAGAAGTCTAGATGCAAGAGTGTCACATAACACATTCCATTCCTCTTTCCCGGCAAACTGGTGCAAAGTTGCAAAATATGTTAGCTTACACGAGTTCGTACAATAGCATAATTTTAAAACTGGAACAGTAATTGAACCTAAAAGTGGAACAGTAATTGAACCGGCCAACCACCAGTTCCATAAATTGTATGTTATATACTCCCTCCGTCCGAAAATACTTGTCATCAAAATGGATAAAAAGAGATGTATCTAGAACTAAAATACGTCTAAATACACCTTCTATCCATTTTGATGACAAGTATTTCCGGACGGAGGGAGTAATTTTTTAAACTATGTTCTTTTGTTTAATACAAAAGAACTAGCTATGGACAGGGGTGCGTGGAAGCTTGCTATCCATGTGCCAGAGCCATGAGTTGGTCATGAGATCTTATGGGTTTCACCTCCTGCCCCAACTTATTTGGGACTAAAGGCTTTGTTGTTGTTATTGTTGTTGTTGTTGTTGTTCTTGTATGTTCTTTTGTTTAATATACAAGGCGGTCAGTTAGATAATACTCCCTCCGTCCCAAAATTCTTGTCTTAGATTTGTCTAAATACGGATGTATCTAGACAAAGCTATGACAAGAATTTTGGGACGGAGGGAGTAGTTAGGTTTGGTTTTCATAACTAGGAAACTGGTGCAAAGTTGCAAAATATGTTAGCTTACACAAGTTCATACGATAATTGCCCTAAATAATACTGATGATCTATAAATTATACGTTATATAATTTTTGAAACTATGTTTTTGTTTAATACAAGGCGGACAATTAGATAATAGTCAGGTTTGGTTTCCATAACTAGGAAAATATGCCCCGAAGCAACATGAAGGGAAGTAGGTGAAACACATGAGACAAGTTAGGTTCTACATCAGCTCACTGAATAGATGCAAGATAATAATAAGAAAATGCAATGCATTTTACACCGACAGCTGAAAGCCTGAGACCGCAAAAAGGTAATTAATCTACATGGAAACAAGGTCATATCCGATCTCCCAGACTTGTGATAAAAAATACTGAATACTAAATAACAGAACATGAATGTTGATTCAAGACAAATGAGTAATAAATGATGTCACAAAGACACTTACTGTGCACAGTAGTGCAAGTGTTTCCTTCCATGCATTTAGTGGCCACGTACTCACAAAACTCATCAAGTCATTGCCAACCATAGCAGAAACAACCTGAGTTCAAACCAATAGAAAGAAACATCATGGTAATGCAACTGTAACATTCAGAAATAAGAAAGCGTGGGAAATCAGTAACCAAGATTTTTCGTTACCTTCAAATAGGGTGAGATACTGTTCTTAAGATATTGGTTTCTGGTGCTTTCCCATAGAGCAGAACCACCAGCATGGGCAATAACCAGAGCATCAGCCATACGATTTGCAGCAAGGCACTGATTAACTGCCCCTTTGTAGTCTCCAACTACCAATGCATGCTGAATACTTTTATCAATTGATGGATCAGATGGCACAATATTTTCAGGCATTTCCTTCTCGATCTCTTGGACATTCGTAGATATTGGCTCTTCAGCCATGCTAGTCTCTGAAGGTTGAGGATTATTGAAAAAATCATCACCGTTATCAGCAAGAAATTGGGCATCCATAATATCAGTACCATGATCAAGATTAAGTGTATCAGCCAATGTTTTGCTCAGTTCATCAGTTGCATTCACAGTCGGTTCTTCAGGTGGATTGAATCCAAGATGAACAAGCAATTTTGATCTGGCAGTATCGCCATCCTCGAACATAACCCTTAAGAAGCTCCATGTTTCTTTCTCCTCCTCGGATCTATTTAAAAAATGTAGACATATAGTTAGTTGGTAAGCAAACATTAGGGATTGTTCTACATAAAGGAGGAACATACAAAGATTCTTGTGATTTTTGGTCACACAAAGAACGCAGTGCACTTTTGTCCCTATTCTGCATAGCAGCTTCAAATTCAGTTGACCGGCTTACTAGACTCTGCTCAATCACCAAATTATGCACATGCACCTACAAAAGGAACAAATGCACTCAGACAAAGGAACTTAAATAGAAGCACACGGCAGGGCAGTAACCAAGCAAACTTACCTCAGAAGTACCCGCTTGTGTGCCTTGGGCCGGATGGAAGGAAACAAGTTTGCCACCAAAGCCGAAAGATGCACCCGTGGGGCATTTCAACCATTTTGGAGCTGCAGCTCTTGGACGTGCTAAAAATAAATTTATTGTTCATTAGATAACACACATGGAGACATTATTATATAATTAGTAATAACAAAGAATCTCTAAAATTGTTCAGCTAGAGCTTGGTGGATGGAAGAAATGGTATCTCGTGATTTACTGTTTATCGAAAGATATATATATACAAAAGGTCCAACTTTGACTATTTTAAAGTAGGGTCCTAAGTCATGAGAGCAACTTTTAATTGATCAACACAAGATCAAATCAGCTAATCTGAGATTTGTTTCAGTGGAGAAAAAGAAGCAATAGTAGTACTAAACAGTTAACATAGCATGGGACTTAATACAGAAACATGGCACGGCTTTTGGCATTAAATGAAGGGTTGATCAAAGGCAATCTAACTTTTCTGTAGAATGCAGACGCAATCTTAACTTACTGGTTAAAAAACAAAGTTAAATGTCATGGCATAATGAATATCTGATTGTTTCAAAAAGTTAAAACGTTTGGCAGTATTCTAAATTACCTGAGGCACCAACAGTGCTATCACCAGCTGCATAAAGGCTGGAGAACTGTAAAAGAAATGCGTAAAAGAAATATGTAAGAACTTCAAAGAACTATAGCTTTGTAAGCCAATCAAACATGAAAGTACTAGTGCATTCAATTAAAAAAATAGCACATAAGCCATTTTGGAATCGCAACCTATCCTGGAGACTATTGTGAAACTATAACCATCTGAGTGATCATTAGGATAAGAGGCAGGAATCATTAACTTCTGTATTAGGGAAACTCATCATATTAATTGTCTTCAAGTAAAAAAGATTTGGTGAAGAGAAGTCTGCTATATTACAGGGCTTACTTTTTCAAGTGAATGGAGTACCACATAATTCTCTGTGTAGCTCTAACATATATCCAACAAAACCAAAATTTTGACACCGCACTGCAATGCATTTTACAAGCCATGATAGACCAAGTATAAGCCAGCCAAACAGCCACATTACCTCCAAGTTGTGTACACCGATCTTCCCATCATATGAAGATGCTGCTACAACACCTGGAATTTTCCGGTACCAGTGGATGTCGAAGTTACCATTAGAGCTTGTTGGTAGCTCACTGATAATCTATAAAAATAAAGCAAGGAACAGTGGACAGTTAGAATTTTAGAGATGGAATGCACCATGGTGTTTCAGCCTTTCAATGTAAAGAGTTATAATATACCTCTCCACTAACTGTATCCCAGCATATTGTTCTATTGTCTTTAGCACAAGTAAGCAAGAATGAACTGTCATAGGGGCACCATGACATACCAATTACACCTGGTCAACATAATGATTACAAATAGGATAAGGAGAAATAAAATATCAAGTGTGATTTGTGCAAACCATCATCACTTGATGAAATAAAAAGGAGAACCGCAAGAGAAATTAAACCTTTTGAATGTCCCACAAATTCCCGTACAGGTGCAATGGTTTTCCTCACATCCCATACCTAGTAAAGAATATATGAGCAAAGTTAATGATAATAAAAAACAACCAACAAGAAAGACCCTTAAATGAATTAAACTGAAATGTCAGGGGCTGTACTGCACATTAAGAGAGTTGATAAACGAATATTTGTTCCGCTTACTCTAACTATGAGCCATGATCCACATACGGAGGACAAAAACTACAAAAACGGAAAAGAAAATAAATGAGGGAGAGAAAAATGGCCATTACTCTCAAAGAAGGAGAGTTGTCGTCATCTGATGCAAGAATTAGCTGGGTGGACATGTCTGGATTCCACTGGAGAACAGAACAGTTCCTCCTATTTGAATCTGAAAAGCTATTTAAAATGCAGATTGAAATTTAGTAACACAAATAATTGAACACACTGGATTTAATAATAGGGAAAACCTAAAGAAAATTCAGAAGGTGGCTACGTCAATTACCTAGTTAATGGTTTCTGGGTTCTCAAATCCCAAACAACTGCAGGGTGATATTCAAATTAGTGAGCCAAATCGGTCAAAAGTCCAAGTGATGGTAATAAACAGGAAACTGTTACAGAAGCAGCCATGCTGTCTTACCTGTTATCCCGTTACTAGAAGCTGACGCTAGTATATGCTGAAACTTGGGATTCCAGGTTAAGCAAGATATTTCTGCTTGAGCATTCGAACCAACATTCTGCAGGACATTACAAGAATCATTAACCATGCAATAAAGGCGAGCAACATAAGATAGACAAAACTGGTAAGGAACTAAAGATAAAAATAGCGCCTTAAAGAAAGATGATCATGCATAAATAAGAAACATGCAATAAGATGAGCAGAAAATTTCCTAGCATTGCAACCATCATGTCCTCCACAAAAAGGTTGAAAATGGTACCATTAAGACATTAAGGAATTGTATGGCAGGTCATGAATGTACTCCCTCCGTTCCTAAATATTTGTCTTTTTAGAGATTTCAAATGGACTACCATATACGGATGTATATAGACATATTTTAGAGTGAAGATTCACTCATTTTGCTCCGTATGTAGTCTCTTGTTGAAATCTCTACAAAGACAAATATTTAGGAACGGATGGAGTACTTCTTCAACTCCCATACCTAGAAGGATTGAACTAACCCCACATCAAATGTGAAACAAAACGCATGCGGGCGGGAAGGGGTGGCAAGCAAGTGCACGATTTGATTGCAGCAACAAAACATTAAGAATCTATAGAAAAAACTGCCTAGTTTGAAAAAGAATGTTCGCAACCTAGACGTGACTTCCAGACTGAAAAAACTGCAAACATATAAGCTACTAAAGCCCGCATTAGGTAGGATTAGCAGTTCTGGGCATTCTTTAGTCGAGTTGAAAATGAGAATGGTGCTCATCTGGACTTGGTCCCGTCATGCTACGACCCTCACAAATACACAGCATCATGCTCTCCACACATATAAAACAAAGGATGCAAGCAGAAGGGTTGCAGAGATCGTGCATTGCAAAGGTTAACAGTAAGGATGCAATCATCTTCTAAGTGAGAACCTATTTGCCAGGCAGCGGATACCTTCAGTGGTGGGAAGACGTTTGGCTCGCAGGGGTTTTTGAGATCCCAGATGCAAATGTCCCCCTCGTTACCACCTGAAGCGAGCCGATTCGGTGTGAGCTCGCTAAACTCCAATCCAGTGACCTGCCAAACGCAATCGACACACCATCAGAGCCATGGGGAACGCAATTCTATCCAGGCAGCAGCAGGAGCAGCGCCACTCACCGCCCCATTGTGCTTCTCAAGCTGCGCGACCATGACGTCCTCCGCTTGCCCCTCGGAGCTGCAACAGCGACAAACAAACAGATCAGGACACGGGCAGATCTCGGCGGCGGGGCGGGCGGATCCGCGCGAACCTGATCATGCTGAGCGGGTTCCAGACGGCGACGGAGCCGTCGCTGAGCCCGCCGGCGAGGAGGCCGAGGGAGAAGGAGTCGCCGTCGGCGGCGCCCGGGCGGGACCAGCAGAGGCGGTTGAAGCGGTCGGGGGAGGGGGCCGCGGCGAGGAGGGGCAGGTCGGGGGAGTCGGACTGGAAGTCGAGGCTGAAGATCTCGATGTTGGCCGACGCGGAGAATTGCATGTCGACGGCGCCGCTCATGGTGCCGGCGGCGAGGTAGGGCGCCTCCGGCGCGAGCGCCGTCAGCGCCGCGCGCTGCGCGCTCTTGATGCACGCCATCTCCGGCGACCGCCGCACCAGATCTGGGTGCCTAGCCCGCCCGCGCCGCGCTCTCGCCGCAGGACAGGGGGTGGGGGGGCGTTGCTCTAAGGAAAAAAGTTCCGCGATCTGGACTGGATGGAGGCGAGGAGGACCGAGGGGAGGGGGTGGTGCGGCGGGCGTGGGTTGTGGCCGGCTCGGCTCGTGCTGTTTGTGCGTGCCTGGGTCGATCTGCCCGGATCTCCGATCGGGGTAAAAGCGGCCGCGTGCGTGCTGGCACGCGTGAGTTGGAAGGACTCGGCCGCGTCACTGGAGTGATCCCGGCCGTCGGTTTTGACCGCGTGGTTTGCTGTGTAGCGTTGGATTTGAAGATGTTTTTTTTTTGCAATTCTGGATTTGAAGATGTTTGAACTTGCAAATGTCGGTTGGGAAACTAAACATGATCCACACTTGGTCATTTGGATATTCCATAAAACTGGCTACTTAAGACGCATTTTGTTAGGGGGAAGTAACGTATTCATTCAACGTTGTAGTGGTAATAATACACTTGAGACATAGGCGCTCGGATCTTTTCCCCTAGGTCTCGCCTAGAGTTCCCTATGTCATCGGCGGCGCACCACTAGGGGTCCACATCTACCCGCGAGGTTAACCAATTCTTTTTTTAGAGTACGCCAAAGGTGTACCAAAGTTTTATAGAAGAGAGCAAAGACAATGTACAAGAAGTCTCGAAAAGGATGTGAGCTTCCCCTCTCAGTAACACCCAATTACAACCAACGCCGGTCTATACTAGGCCTACTCTCTCACAAAGCGTGTCAAAGCACCAACTCCAACACATGTTGTCCTCCACTCCTGCACTTCCGACAAAAATGGCATCCACCAACTCGATGGTGGTCTTCTGTTGGTGTATTCTATTGGACACGTGTGCGTTTCTTTGCTTCCACAATGCCCAGGCGACCGTGATGACGATGGTGTCGAACCCGCGCTTACTCGCCCTAGTGAATGCCCTCATGACGCCCAGCCACCAGTCCAACAGCGTACCCTCCACCTCCGACCTCCTGATGCTTGGGTTCAACACATCGAAACATTCGTGCCACACCTCTCGTGCGTACACACATTGGACCAAAATATGCTCGTCGTTGTCCTCTTCCTGAAGGCAAGTGTAGCAGGGCGACGACTGATCTTGTAATCCAGGTTAACCAATTCTCACATCATGAGATCTCACGGACCAATTTGATGTGGTCCTTATTGGTTCCGTCCTCACTAAGAACTTGCATGGCGGAATCCGACCAATCTAGGCCAGTGATATGTCTCCGATGTATTTATAGTGTTTTATTGTTTCATGTTATTATATTATCAATCTTGTATGTTTTATATGTAATTTTATATCATTTTAGGAACTAACCTATTAACCAAGTGTCTAGTGCCAGTTCTTCTTTTTTGAATATTTTATTGTTTTGCAGAAAAGCAGTACCAAACGAAATCCAAACACGATGAAACTTTACAATTATTTGTTCTGGGTCAGAAGGAGCCCTGGAAGCTTCAAGAGGAGTCCAGACGCCGCACGACAGAGGCACAGGGGACGCCATATGAGCTTGTGGCTCCCTCGTAACTCCGTTTGACCTAATTCCAGACTCATAAATTCCCTAGAATCCAAAAACCACCAAAGCTAGACCCGAAACAAATATTTCGCCGCTGCAAGCCTATGTTCTTCTGCGATCCCATCTAGAGGCCTCTGGTAGTGCTCTTCCGGAGGAGGAATCGACCATGAAGTGCCTCTACATCAACCCTGAGGCACCTCCGTTGAAGTGTGATTAGTTCCTTATCGGACCTATGGGTCCATAGCAGTAGCTAGATCTCTCTCTCTCTCTCTCTCTCTCTCTCTCTCTCTCTCTCTCTCTCTCTCTCTGATCTTCAATACAATGTTCTCTTCAGAGATCGATATGATGCAATCATTTTATGCGGTGTGTTTGTTGGGATCCGGTGAATTGTGGGTTTATGATCAGAATATTCATTGTAAGTAATTGAGTTATATTCTGAACTTTATTATGTGTATTGTTATAGCTATGTAATGCTTTCCAATCTATGAGTTATCTTTGGCCAAGTTGATGATTAGATCTTCGGTGAAAGTGGTGCATAGTAGTAGGTTCAATCTTGTGGTGTCCTTACTCTATGACATGAGGGGTAGCGATGCATGTATCTGTATTATTATTACTAAGAATAAAATGATGGGGTTTGACCATATTAGTTTGTCTTATTTTGTGTACATTATGTCATCATACTTAATGCATTACTTTGTTTGTCATGAACTTAATACCTAGAGAGGCAAGCATAGAAGCGCTCTTGAAGTGGAGTAATAGTAGTAGACGTCAATAAGTAACAAACTACTTGTCACGGACATAATGCTTGTGTACTGATCATGCCATGGATAACATCATAACTATGTGTTATTCTATTAATTGCCCAACAGTAGTTTGTTCACCCACCGTATCCCTATGTTCTTGAGAGAGATGCCTCTAATGAAAGCTATGGCCCCCGGGTCCATTTAAATCATATTACTAAAACCCTAAATATCTTGTTGTAATTTTTTTACTTTTATTTTACTTTGTAATTTATATATCTCCTACTACCATATTTCATCCTTGGAATTAACAAGTACAAGGGGATTGACAACTCTCTTGTCCGTGTTGGGTGCAAGTATTTGCTCTTGTGCGCAGGTACTGTTGAAGGTTGTTTGTGTGAATCTCCTATTGGTTCGATAAACCTTGGTTCTTTACGGAGGGAAATACTTTCTATTAATGTATTACTTCACCCTTCCTCTTCAGGAAAATCTCACTGCATTTCACAAGTAGTAAGAAGATTTTCTGGTGCCGTTATCAGGGAGACTTCATCAAACAACCGAAGGTACCTACACACACACACACCTTATTTGCTTGCGATAATCATGTTGACTCGATAAAAAAATACATATGTTTTTTTAAACTTGTTGCTTATTGTAAACCAATAGCTAATAATGAAAAAGTGATAAAAGAAAATGCTATCGAGATACATTTGTTGAATGAAAAGTATGATTGCAATGTTGTTAGTATAAATTATATGAATATCAATTGTACTAATAATCATGATTGGGATGGTAATTTGTGTTAGGGAACGTAGTAATTTCAAAAAAAATCCTACGCACACGCAAGATCATGGTGATGCATAGCAACGAGAGGGGAGAGTGTCGTCCATGTACCCTCGTAGACCATAAGCGGAAGTGTTATGACAACGCGGTTGATGTAGTCATACGTCTTCATGGTCGACCGATCCTAGTACCGAATGTACGGCACCTCCGCGATCTGCACACATTTAGCTCGGTGACGTCCCATGAACTCACGGTCCAGTAGAGCTTCGAGGGAGAGTTCCGTCAGCACGACAGTGTGATGATGGTGTTGATGAAGCTACCGACGCAGGGCTTCGCCTAAGCACTGCTACGATATGACCGAGGTGGATTATGGTGGAGGGGGCATCGCACACGGCTAAAGATCAATGATCAACTTGTGTGTCTTGGGGTGCCCCCCCCCCCGCCCCCGTATATAAAGGAGCTAGGGGGAGGCGGCCGGCCAGGAGGAGGGCGCGCCAAGGAGGGGAGTCCTACTCCCACCAGGAGTAGGACTCCTCCTTTCCTAGTAGGAGTAGGAGAAGGGGGAAGGAGGAGAGAGGGGGGAAGGAAAGGGGGGGGCGCCCCCTCCTTGTCCAATTCGGACTAGAGGGGGAGGGGGCGCGCGGCCCTGCCTTGGCCGCCCTTCCTCTTCTCCACTAAGGCCCATAAGGCCCATTATACTCCCCGGGGGGGTCTGGTAACCCCCCGGTACTCCGATATATGCCCGAACTTGCCCGAAACACTTCTGAAGTCCAAACATAGTCATCCAATATATCGATCTTTATGTCTCGGCCATTTCGAGACTCCTCGTCATGTTCGTGATCATATCCGGGACTCCGAACTACCTTTGGTACATCAAAACACATAAACTCATAATACCGATCGTCGCCTAACGTTAAGCGTGCGGACCCTACGGGTTCGAGAACTATGTAGACATGACCGAGACACGTCTCCGGTCAATAACCAATAGCGGAACCTGGATGCTCATATTGGCTCCTACATATTTTACGAAGATCTTTATCGGTCAAACCGCATAACAAAATACGTTGTTCCCTTTGTCATCGGTATGTTACTTACCCGAGATTCGATCGTCGGTATCTCAATACCTAGCTCAATCTCGTTACTGGAAAGTCTCTTTACTCGTTCCGTAATGCATCATCCCGTAACTAACTCATTAGTCACATTGCTTGCAAGGCTTATAGTGATGTGCATTACCGAGAGGGCCCAAAGATGCCTCTCCGACAATCGGAGTGACAAATCCTAATCTCGATCTATGCCAACTCAACAAGTACCATCGGAGACACTTGTAGAGCACCTTTATAATCACCCAGTTACGTTGTGACGTTTGGTAGCACACAAAGTGTTCCTCCGGTAACCGGGAGTTGCATAATCTCATAGTCATAGGAACATGTATAAGTCATGAAGAAAGTAATAGCAGTAAACTAAAATGATCAAATGCTAAGCTAACGGAATGGGTCAAGTTAATCACATCATTCTCCTAATGATGTGATCCCGTTTATCAAATGACAACTCATGCCTATGGTTAGGAAACCTTAACCATCTTTGATCAACGAGCTAGTCAAGTAGAGGCATACTAGTGACACTATATTCTCTATGTATTCACACATGTATTATGTTTCCGGTTAATACAATTCTAGCATGAATAATAAACATTTATCATGAAATAAGGAAATAAATAATAACTTTATTATTGCCTCTAGGGCATATTTCCTTCAGTCTCCCACTTGCACTAGTCAATAGTCTAGATTACACAGTAATGATTCTAACACCCATGGAGTCTTGGTGTTGATCATGTTTTGCTCGTGAGAGAGGCTTAGTGAACGGGCCTGCAACATTCAGATCCGTATGTATCTTGCAAATCTCTATGTCTCCCACCTGGACTTGGTCACGGATGGAATTGAAGCGTCTCTTGATGTGCTTGGTTCTCTTGTGAAATCTGGATTCCTTTGACAAGGCAATTACACCAGTATTGTCACAAAAGATTTTTATTGGACCCGATGCACTAGGTATGACACCTAGATCGGATATGAACTCCTCCATCCAGACTCCTTCATTTGCTGCTTCCGAAGCAGCTATGTACTCCACTTCACACGTAGATCCCGCCACGACGTTTTGTTTAGAACTGCACCAACTGACAGCTCCACCGTTCAATATAAACACGTATCCGGTCTACGATTTAGAATCGTCCGGATCAGTGTCAAAGCTTGCATCAACGTAACCATTTACGATGAGCTCTTTGTCACCTCCATAAACGAGAAACATATCCTTAGTCCTTTTCAGGTATTTCAGGATGTTCTTGACCGTTGTCCAGTGATCCACTCCTGGATTACTTTGGTACCTCCCTGCTAAACTAATAGCAAGGCACACATCAGGTCAGGTACACAACATTGCATACATGATAGAGCCTATGGCTGAAGCATAGGGAACATTTTTCATTTTCTCTCTATCTTCTGCAGTGGTCGGGCATTGAGTCTGACTCAACTCCACACCTTGTAACACAGGCAAGAACCCTTTATTTGCTTGATCCATTTAAAACTTTTTCAAAACTTTATCAAGCTATGTGCTTTGTGAAAGTCCAATTAAGGATCTTGATCTATCTCTATAGATCTTGATGCCCAATATATAAGCAGCTTCACCGAGGTCTTTCATTAAAAAACTCTTATTCAAGTATCCTTTTATGCTATCCAGAAATTATATATCACTTCCAATCAACAATATGTCATCCACATATAATATTAGAAATGCTACAAAACTCCCACTCACTTTCTAGTAAATACATGCTTCTCCAAAAGTCTGTATAAAACCATATGCTTTGATCACACTATTAAAACGTTTATTCCAACTCCGAGAGACTTGCACCAGTCCATAGATGGATCGTTGGAGCTTGCACACTTTGTTACTACCTTTAGGATCAACAAAACCTTCTGGTTGCATCATATACAACTCTTCTTCTAGAAATCCATTCAGGAATGCAGTTTTGACATCCATTTGCCAAATTTCATAATCATAAAATGCGGTAATTGCTAACATGATTCAGACAAACTAAAGCATCGCTACGGGTGAGAAAGTCTCATCGTAGTCAACCCCTTGAACTTGTCGAAAACCTTTCACAACAAGTCAAGCTTTGTACACAGTAACATTACCGTCAGCGTCAGTCTTCTTCTTGAAGGTCCATTTATTCTCAATGGCTTGCTGATCATCGGGCAAGTCAACCAAAGTCCACACTTTGTTCTCATACATGGATCCCATCTCAGATTTCATGGCCTCAAGCCATTTTGCGAAATCTGGGCTCATCATCACTTCCTCATAGTTCGTAGGTTCGCCATGGTCAAGTAACAGGACCTCCATAATAGGATTACCGTACCACTCTGGCGCGGATCTTATTCTGGTTGACCTACGAGGTTCGGTAGTAACTTGATCTGAAATTTCTTGATCAATATCATTAACTTCCTCACTAATTGGTGTAGGTGTCACAGGAACCGTTTTCTGTGATGAACTACTTTCCAATAAGGGAGCAGGTATAGTTACCTCATCAAGTTCTACTTTCCTCCCACTCACTTCTTTCGAGAGAAACTCCTTCTCTAGAAAGGATCCATTCTTTGAAACGAATGTATTGCATTCGGATCTGTGATAGAAGGTGTACCCAACAGTCTCTTTTGGGTATCCTATGAAGACACATTTCTCTGATTTGGGTTCGAGCTTATCAGGTTGAAGCTTTTTCACATAAGTATCATAGCCCCAAACTTTAAGAAACAACAACTTTGGTTTCTTGCCAAACCATAGTTCATAAGGCGTCGTCTCTATGGATTTAGATGGTGCCCTATTTAACATGAATGCAGCCGTCTCTAAAGCATAACCCCAAAATGATAGCGGTAAATCAGTAAGAGACATCATAGATCACACCATATCTAATAAAGTGCGGTTACGACATTCGGACACACCATTACATTGTTTCAAATGAAGACCAAACACATAACTCAAATATTCTCCTCCACGATCAGATCATAGAAACTTTATTTTCTTGTTATGATGATTTTCCACTTCACTCTGAAATTCTTTGAACTTTTCAAATGTTTCAGACTTATGTTTAATTAAGTAGATATACCCATATCTGCTCAAATCATCTATGAAGGTGAGAAAATAACGATACCCGCCACGAGCCTCAATATTCATCGGACCACATACATCAGTATGTATGATCTGCAACAAATATGTTGCTCGCTCCATTGTTCCGGAGAATGACGTTTTAGTCATCTTGCCCATGAGGCATGGTTCGCAAGTACCAAGTGATTCATAATCAAGTGATTCCAAAAGTCCATCAGTATGGAGTTTCTTCATGCGCTTTACACCAATATGACCTAAACGGTAGTGCCACAAATAAGTTGCACTATCATTATCAACTCTGCATCTTTTGGCTTCAACATTATGAATATGTGTATCACTACAATCGAGATTCAACAAAAATAGACCATTCTTTAAGGGTGCATGACCATAAAAGATATTACTCATATAAATAGAACAACCATTGTTCTCAGATTTAAATGAATAACCGTCTCGCATCAAACAAGATCCAGATATAATGTTCATGCTTAACGCTGGCACCGAATAACAATTATTTAGGTCTAAAACTAATCCCGCAGGTAGATGTAGAGGTAGCATGCCGACCGCGATCACATCGACTTTGGAACCATTTCCCACATGCATCGCCACCTCGTCCTTAGCCAATCTTTGCTTAATCCGTAGTCCCTGTTTCAAGTTGCAAATGTTAGCAACAGAACCAGTATCAAATACCCAGGTGCTACTGCGAGCTTTAGTAAGGTACACGTCAATAACATGTATATCAGATATACCTTTGTTCACCTTGCCATCCTTCTTATCCGCCAAATACTTGGGGCAGTTCCGCTTCCAGTGACCAGTCCCTTTGCAGTAGAAGCACTCAGTCTCAGGCTTAGGTCTAGACTTGGGTTTCTTCTCCTGAGCAGCAACTTGTTTGCTATTCTTCTTGAAGTCCCCCTTCTTCTTCCATTTACCCTTTTTCTTGAAATTGGTGGTCTTGTTGACCATCAACACTTGATGCTCCTTCTTGATTTCTACCTCCGCAACCTTTAGCATCACGAAGAGCTCGGGAATTGTCTTTTCCATCCCTTGCATATTATAGTACATCACGAAGCTCTTTTAGCTTGGTGGTAGTGATTGGAGAATTCTGTCAATGACACTATCATCAGGAAGATTAACTCCCAGTTTAATCAAGTGATTATTATACCCAGACATTTTGAGTATATATTCACTGACAGAACTATTCTCCTCCATCTTGCAGTTATAGAACTTATTGAAGACTTCATATCTCTCAATCCGGGCATTTGCTTGAAATATTAACTTCAACTCCTGAAACATCTCATATGCTCCATGATGTTCAAAACGTCGTTGAAGTCCCGGTTCTAAGCCGTAAAGCATGGCACACTGAACTATCGAGTAGTCAAAACCGGCGGATCTCGGGTAGGGGGTCCCGAACTGTGCGTCTAGGCGGATGGTAACAGGAGACAAGGGACACGATGTTTTACCCAGGTTCGGGCCCTCTTGATGGAGGTAAAACCCTACGTCCTGCTTGATTAATATTGATGATATGGGTAGTACAAGAGTGGATCTACCACGAGATCAAGGAGGCTAAACCCTAAAAGCTAGCCTATGGTATGATTGTTGTAATGGAGGTTATGTCCTACGGACTAAAGCCCTCCGGTTTATATAGACACCGGAGAGGGCTAGGGTTACACAGAGTCGGTTACAATGGTAGGAGATCTACATTTCCGTATCGCCAAGCTTGCCTTCCACGCCAAGGAAAGTCCCATCCGGACACGGGACGGAGTCTTCAATCTTGTATCTTCGTGGTCTTGGAGTCCGGCGGACGATGATAGTCCGGCTATCCGGACACCCCCTAGTCCAGGACTCCCTCAAAGGTTCTTAGGCATTCTTGTCCATCCACTTGGCTAAAAGAAAAAGAAGCCAATCAATCAAAACAACAAGTGGATGTCCTTGAATGAGTAAAATATGCACCAACATGCTCACACAATAAGATGGCAAATGAAATATGTGGCAAAACATGCACAACCAATTCTAGCATCTATCAAACAATTGGCGATGACTAGGTCATCTATATATGAGTATATTGACTTAGGAGTCAAATGAAAACATTTGATCATAGGTCATACTCATCGTTTAAGCTCAAGTGGGGTTACCACTTTTACATAATGCATTGATATGTTCACACCATTAGAGTTGTTTTAACTCAATTCTTAGAGTTAAGCTCCCCCTAGATGTGAGATCCCCTTTTAGAGGGATGAACTAACCTTGAGTTTTGTCGATGATGACTTCATGTATGTGGAAGATGTGGATGCTCAATGTTGATGTAGATCATTTGGAGCAATCCTTTGGAGTGAGTTGCACTTTCAACTTACCTACACGGGTTAGTCCCACAAGGAACAAACAAGAATATCCATAGACATAGAGTGATGCACACACACAAGATGATGTCCATGAAATCATTAGTTTACCTTGTCCCTTGCCTTACCAACATGAGGGTTTGTGACTCCTTGAACTAGTGCAAGATGTGGAAGTTGATTGCACTTGTTCTTGCCATAATGATATGAGTGAAGAATGTTGGCGGAGTCACCCTCAAGAACTCTCTAGTTCTTCTTCTTTGGGATCCACATCATCTTGATGGGAATCCTTGGAGTTGTAGTTGTACTTGATGAAGTAGAACTTGACGTAGTCTTGGGAACCCACTTGAACGAGGCCTTAGGTGCTTCTTCAAATGCATCAATCTCTTCTTGAAGCTTGTCCTTGCCTTTGTTCTTGTGGTCTTGTGGTGGAAGATCATCTTGTGCTTGTGTTCCTTTGAAGGAAGTAGGATCATACTTCTCTTGTTGAGGAACAAACTTCATCTTGGGGTATTGATCTTCTTCCCACTCAACTCCATTGGCATTGAACTTTCGTTCAAAACCAACACCTTGATTCTTCCGGTGCCTTCCTTGCTTGCGTACAATTTCCTCAAATTGCTTACTCCTGGCAAGGCTCTTGTAAACACCTTTCTCTATAATTCCCTTCAATAAGCTATTTTCTTGCTCAAGTGTAACTTGGCTAAGAGAATCATTAGTGGAATCAAGAGAACTACTAGAAGCAACAATATTGGATTTGACATTATTATTGTTACTACTAGAGGAAGGATCTTTCTTGTACTTGTTACTAGACTTGACTTGAGGCATGTAAGTAGATAAGAGTAAACGCTTGGCAATGTAAGAAGAACTTTTCTTACGGAGATCATCATTGATTGCCTTTAAGAACTCATGCTCTTGCTCAAGATTGAGCTTTTCAAAGCGTAACTTCTCATGAGCCCTTAAAAGTTCTCAATGATCTTCGAAGATAGTTTCATGAGCTAACTTAAGAGTGTTTAGTTCTTTACTTAGAAGCTCAATCTTCTCCTTATCATTGTCATTCGTTTTATCTTGATTAGCATGATTAATTGACGTTTCATCATAGTATCCATCACTAGAGTTGTCAACAAGTAAATCATCATCCACAAGCAAGTCATCTTCATCACTATCGAAATCAACATACTCAGGATGTGTTACCTTTGGACCTTTGGCCATGAAGCATCTTCCAATTCCTTCATTTGGTGAATCAAATATGTCGTAGTAGTTGGTTGACACAAGTGCTAGACCGGCAACACCTTCATCTTGAGTATATTCGGAGTCAGAGTGATAGCTTCTCTCGGAGTGATTGTCGGAGTCGGAGCTGGATACCCATTCACCAACATGAGCTTGATGTCTTCGTTTTGTGTAGCTCCTTGATGACTTGTCCTTCCTTTCCGAATCCTTGCTTCTCCGTGAGGGTCTTAGTTCATAACGATCATATCTACTCCTCCTCTCTCTTGATGGTGATTCTTCTCTTTTGCTTCTTCTTTTTGGAGAATCTTCTCTTCTTTTGTAGGGTGTCGTACACTCATTGCAGGAGTGTCCGGATCTCCCACAATTGTAGCAATTTCGCTCTCTACTAGAAGATCTTTTGTCATTGTAAGACCTTGACTTGGAGCTTCTTTCTTTGCTTCTACTCTTGTAGAATTTATTGAAGTTCTTCACCATTAAGCTCAATTCTTCATTGAAGGTTTGTTTCTCACTTGATGATGTGGGGGCTTCACTTGAGGCTTTGTAAGCACCACTTGACTTGTTGTGAAGTTCCTCCTTATCCTTGAGTGACATCTCATGAGCAACAATTCTTCCAATGACTTCCGTTGGCTTGAGATCTTTGTAGTTTGGCATCATTTGGATCAATGTGCACACGGTATCATACTTTCCATCCAATGCTCTTAGGATCTTCTTGATGATGAATCTGTCGGTCATCTCTTCACTCCCTAAGCCGGCAATCTCATTTGTGATAAGAGCAAGCCTAGAGTACATTTCAGCGACACCTTCACCATCCTTCATTTTGAACTTGTCAAGCTGACTTTGGAGCACATCCAACTTGGATTCCTTGACGGAGTCGGTACCTTCATGCATATCAATCAAAGCATCCCAAATTTCCTTTGCATTCTCAAGACGGCTGATTTTGTTGAATTCTTCGGGGCACAATCCATTGAAGATGATATCACAAGCTTGAGCGTTGTATTGCAGCATCTTTAATTCTTCCGCATTTGCTTCATGGTTCGGTTCTCTCCCATCAAAGAATTCACCTTGCAAGCCAATACAAATAATTGCCCAAACGGCGGGGTTATGTCCGAGAATATGCATTTTCATCTTATGCTTCCAACTAGCAAAATTAGTACCATCAAAGTAAGGACCTCTACGGTGATAATTTCCCTCACTAGATGCCATACTCTCCTAGGTTGTGAAACCAAGGCTATGACCACCAAAAGCTATGGAAATCAAAGCAAATGGAGACCAAAGCTCTGATACCACTTGTAGGACCTTGAAGTATGTCTAGAGGGGGGGGGTGATTAGACTACTTGACCAATTAAAAACTTAACCTTTTCCCAATTTTAGAGTTTGGCAGATTTTAACTATCTTAGGACAAGTCAAGCAATCATCACACAATTCAAGCAAGCATGCAAAGAGTATATAGGCAGCGGAAATTAAAGCATGCAACTTGCAAGAAAGTAAAGGGAAGGGTTTGGAGGATTCAAACGCAATTGGAGACACGGATGTTTTTGGCGTGGTTCCGATAGGTGGTGCTATCATACATCCACGTTGATGGAGACTTCAACCCACGAAGGGTAACGGTTACACGAGTCCACGGAGGGCTCCACCCACGAAGGGTCCACGAAGAAGCAACCTTGTCTATCCCACCATGGCCCTTGCCCACGAAGGACTCGCCTCACTAGCAGTAGATCTTCACAAAGTAGGTGATCTCCTTGCCCTTACAAACTCCTTGGTTCAACTCCACAATCTTGTCGGAGGCTCCCAAGTGACACCTAGCCAATCTAGGAGACACCACTCTCCAAGAAGTAACAAATGGTGCGTTGATGATGAACTCCTTGCTCTTGTGCTTCAAATGATAGTCTCCCAACACGCAACTCTCTCTCATAGGATTTGGATCTGGTGGAAAGAAGATTTGAGTGGAAAGCAACTTGGGGAAGGCTAGAGATCAAGATTCATATGGTAGGAATGGAATATATTGGCCTCAACACATGAGTAGGTGGTTCTCTCTCAGAAATGGTAAGTTGGAAGTGTAGGTTTAGTCTGATGGCTCTCTCCACGAATGAACAGGAGGTGGAGGGGTATATATAGCCTCCACACAAAATCTAACCGTTACACACAATTTACCAAACTCGGTGGGACCGATTCAACAGACTCGGTTTGACCGATTTAGTAAACCTAGTGACCGTTAGGATTTTCGGTGGGACTGACATGCAACTCGGTAGGACCGATTCGGTTAGGGTTAGGGCATAACGTAATCTCGGTAAGACCGATTACACAAACTCGGTGAGACCGATTTTGGTAATAAGCTTTCCAGAGAGTTGGTCAGGTAAACTCGGGGGGACCGATTTGCTCTTTTCGGTGAGACCGAAATGTTACAAAAGGGAAACAGAGAATTTACACTGCAATCTCGGTGGGACCAATCGCTCACTTCGGTTAGACCGAAACGTTACGAAGGGAAACAGAGAGATTACAATCCCATCTCGGTGAGACCGAGATCCCTATCGGTGAAACCGATATGCCTAGGGTTTGTGGCAGTGGCTATGCCATTTGAACTCGGTGGCGCCGGATAGAAAGAATCGGTGTGACCGATTTTGGCTTTGGGTTTAGGTCATTTGTGGATGTGAGAAAGTAGCTGAGGGTTTTGGAGCATATCACCAAGCACATGAAGCAAGAGGCTCATTAAGCAACACCTCATCCCTCCTTGATAGTATTGGCTTTTCCTATAGACTCAATGTGATCTTGGATCACTAAAATATAAAATGAAGAGTCTTGAGCTTTTGAGCTTGAGCCAATCCTTTGTCATTAGTATTTTGAGGGATCCACTTTCATCATCCATGCCATGCCATTCATTGAGCTTTCTTGAAATAATAGTCTTGGAATAGCATTAGCTCAATGAGCTATATGTTGCTATGAATTACCAAAACCACCTAGGGATAGTTGCACTTTCAACATGATTCCGTTTCGAACGTGGCCGGTCGAACACAAGGCCGTTCCCTCCGTTCTGCGGTACGCCAGGCCTCGTTTCCATCGCCTATTCCGTCCAAGTCGGTTGGCTCCCACGCGTTCCGTTTCCTCCCGATGAACACGACGCATTCCGTTGCCTCTCCATGAACACGACGCATTTCGTTGCCTTCCCATGAACATGACGATGATGCAGTTTCTCCATTCTGACCCAGCCATGTACACGAGCCCTGGCCGTATGTATATATGCGCGAGTAGGCGTTCGAGACCCCGCCCGTATGTACGTACGTGGCCGTATTTTCTTTCTTGCACACTACCGTTGTACGTACGTGTACATGCTACGTGCGCGCCTCTACTATGACACGTGCGCGCCTCTACATCGACCAGTATATATGTACGTACACATTCGCGACCAGAATGACAACGCTACGTACGCTTCGACCAGGTGGGTCCCGACTATCGGGCACTTCCTTGCGTGCGAAGATGTAGCTGGTGGGTCCCAGCAGTCAGGGGGGGCGAATCGTTTCTTTTTGCCCGGACACACTTCCTTGCGTAAGAAGATATAGCTGGTGGGTCCTAGCAGTCAGGGGAAATGTTTTTTTCGCGAAATATAGTGGCCTGTCCGGTGGGTCCCTGCTGTCAGGTGGAGGAATAATTATTTTGCGCGTAATAAGGAGGCACTTCCTTGCTGCGGCCGTGGACCCAGCTGTCAGCCTCTCCACGTACAGTCCACTTCAGATGCATGTCAGTCGTTGACCAGGCCGCGCCGAGAGCACCAGGGCGGTGGACGACGACGAGGCCTAGGAAGGAAACGAGATAGAGGCAGGGAAGACTCGGCAGTTGTTTCCCATGCGGAGGGGAGTACGACTGTACGAGGGTTTACTGGTTCGTTTGCCGTCGCCGGATAATAACCGCAGGTGTTGGTGAGTAGAGGGATGGCTAGGCCAACGATGAGAGTACGGTGGGGCGGTGAGGCCTGCGCGGCAGCACAGCTGGCCGCGGGGAGGAGGGAGCAGGCAGTCCCGTCGGCGCTTGTTTGAGCGGCTGGAGCAGGAAGAGCAGAGATTGAAGAAGCACGACGGCCGTTGGATGGAAATCTAACGGTCACTGCTTGTGCGTCAACCTTTTTTTAGGAAAGCCTCAAATCTGTGGAAAACAACACACAACCCATCTGCCATTATTTCTAATAATTTACAGCCCATTTGCTAATTCTTAAGGTTTTTTTGGAGCCCATATTCTTTTTTAGCATTACAGCCCATATTGTGGCCACGGTTAAAAAATTATACGAAATTTTGCATATTTCGGTGCGGTCCGAACTGTTTTTAATACCGAAATTTCGAGTCACATTAAAACTGATTTTAAAAATAAATGTATATCAATATAAAATCCAACAAAATATCCACCCATAAAAATCAATGCAATTTAAAATGTCGAAATGAAAAAAAGAAATTTGAAACTAATTGCCGATTTGTTGTGTTTTAAAAATGTACAACCCATTTCTCATTACTGATAGACCATTTTCTCGGCCAGCCGAATGAAGCTCTCCTCGTCTTGAAAGATTTGCAGCCTAATAGGCCTGACAAAGTGACTTACTTGGCAAATCACAAAAAAACTGGGCTGTGGCCGTGGACCCAGCTGTCAGCCTCTCCAGGTACAGTACTCTTCCGATGGAAGTCGGTCGTTGACCACATTGACCACGCCGCGCCGAGAGCACCAAGGCGGTGGACGACGGCGAGGCCTAGGAAGGGGAAGACGTGGAGCCGAGGAAGATGAGGCAGTGGATGCCCACGCAGAGATGAGTATGAGGGTTCACTGGTTCGGCTGCGGTGTGAGGCTGCCGTCGCTACAGAACAACAGGGTGTGTGGGTGAGTAGAGGGATGCCCTGGGCCAGCAGTGGGAGTAGTAGGGGGCGGTGAGGCCTCCGCGGCATCACATCCGGCCACGAGAGACAGGAGCACGCGTCATGACTGACGCTGCTTTGGGCGGCTGAAGCAAGAAGACTAGAGGTTGAAGAAGCACTACGGCCGTTGGATGGACATCGTACGGTCACTATAGCTACAATCATTTATATTGACTAAGTTGACAAAGCCCTTGGTACACGTCAACTTAGTAGGCCCACAGGTTAGCCTCCGAAACGGTGCACCCCAGATATCAGGGGGAGGAATCATTTTTTGGGCGGCCGAAGCTAGTATATCCGAGATTGAAGAAGAAGCACGACATCCGTTGGATAGACATCCAACGGCCATTGCTGCTAGAACCGTGTGTTGACTATAATAAGTTGACAAAGCCTTGCATACGCGTCAACCTTTTTTAGGGGACGCGTCAACTTAGTAGGCCCACAAGTGTGTGGCAGAGAACTTATAGCCCATTTGCGATTTGTAAGAATGTACAACTCATTTTTGAATTCTAATGGAATTTACTACAGTCCATTTACAGTTTGTTAAAAGTACAGGCAATTTTCTCGCTAGGACAAGGATTAATATTTTCAACCAACCGTTCAAGACAGAATTCAATAAAATTTCTCATATTTTGATGGGATCCAAAATATTTTTATCCTGAAATTTCTAGTCAGATTAAATATAATTTGTATTACGTAAAAATCCAATGAAACATTGCACGCGCAACAATTAAAAATTAAGATTTTCAAAATCCATAAATAATATTTTATAAACTAATTTCGTGTTTGGTGCATTTTTTATAGTTACTGCCCAGTTTTTATAATTACATCCCATTTATTATTTTTTAAAGCCCATTTCCCTGTTAAGCCTAATGCATAAAATTTGCAGTCCAGCGGGGCGGGGAATAAAAGTTGACCTTGCCTGGGTATTCCTCAAAAAATGTATAGCTGGGCTAGCCATTTTCATCTTGAAAAAAATTAATATCTGGGCCGGATATCTGGCCTGGGCTAGATGGGCCACAGCTCGCCCAGTTAATACCCTGTTCTCCTCTGAACAACAACGAAAACATCGCAAAGAAAAACTTTGCTGTGCTCATGCCTCAAAAACACAAATACTGCTCGAGCTGCTTGGTCCCAGCTGTCGGCTGTACCTTGTGCAATTCTCTCGTTTATATTGAATATATAGGTTGACAATGGTGTGGGACCGTGATGTCAGGAAACCAGGAGGAAGCAAAAAAAATATAGTTGCACATAATAAGGAGGCACTTGCGTATGTACGGCAATGGCCCTAATGGGCCCCTACTGAATCCTCATGTTCATTGACCATGTTAACAATGCTCGGCGCCACGGTGAGCGCAACAACTCGAAGGACAATGGAGAGGGCCTCGCGGGCCCTTATGGATGGTCTGATACAGCGCCCGCTGCTCATTCAGGAAGCCAAGATCATCGGACACCTATGAGCACCTTCGAGAGACTGAGACGGCATGAAACGGTAAGGCCGCGCTTGGGAGCTCTGGTTTATTTCACACATGTATTAAGATACAAGTGTAATTTACTCGTCATCAGAAACAATGCGTAAAATACAGGCGTAATGAAACCGAGGGCCCGAGGTCTGTAAGTAAAATTGTCGGGTTACACGTGTAATTTGAGAGGCCAGTGTATATTTTACTACTATTCGAAATCGACGAACCAAGCGCTTCGCCCGAGACCATCTGCTTTTATTTACAAGCGTCAGTTTTACAAGTGGTTTTGGTTGGAAAATGACGATCCAATCACGGCCTAAGATGATGAGTTGGTTGGAAGATCATATGGTTTCACGTCTAACCTACCCGACTTGTCGTATAGGCTATGAATGAAACATAAGACGATGAACTTCTTAAGCACGGAAACAACTGAAGAGGATGATCTTCTTAAAAAGCAAATCACTGGCATTAGATCGACATGCAAAACAATACAGGAGGCACGGTGAACAGCTCGTGATGTCGCATGCCACAACATTCCAAGCTCAACTTTGCAATCAAACACAAGACCTGGCATTACATAGACAATTCAGAACAAACTCTTAACACAGGAATATCTCAGCAGAGTAACTATTTACTTCTAAAACTGAACACAGGAATACGAAAAAACGATCGACGCTGCTCACAGCAAAGGGCGTCCCACTCAAAAATATCAAATGCAGGTCTTCTGGCTAACATCAATGAACAAATTTGACAAGGTTTTCCAATTCCAATATATATTGCACAAGGCCTGGCATTACATAGACAATATTCAGAACAAACTCGTAATACAGGAATATCTCAGTAGAGTAACTGTTTACTTCTAAACTGAACACAGGAATAGGGAAAAACAATCGATGCTGCTCACAGCAAAGGGCGTCCCACTCAAAAATATCAAATGCATGTCTTCTGGCTAACATCAATGAGCAAATTTTGACAAGGTTTTCCAATTCCAATATATTAAACTAATCTCTTCTTGCTAACATCAACGATTAAACTTTGACAAGCTTTTCCCATTCAAAAATTTGTAATGCCTATGATCGTGGAGTCCTGTCATGGCTTCTTATACTTGTTTGGGCAGTTTTTGAGTTGCCGATGCTCTCTGCAGACTAGTCATGTCACCAGCATCTACTAATACTCTGTAAAGCTTCTCGGTCATTCCTACTATAATGTAGCACAAACAGTGACTACTTCTTTCTGCAAAGTGGAACGACCAACTGGACCCAGTAATGCAACAGTTTGCCTTGGACACATTGGCTCCTTTTGTGCACTTCAACTAAAATCAAAGTCGGAATAAGATCGAGCTTTAATTTTGATATCCCTGTAAGCAACAATAGGTATAAGGGAAACAATTACTGAGAAATAAAGGTTGATGACTTGTACTCCCGGAAGAAAAGCATCTACTGATCTACCTTATCTTAATGGGAAACAAAGCAGGAGAGTAGCAATTCTCCATCAGTGTGATTCATTCATATTGACTGAGACATTATCTTAACAATGCCTTGTTTCAACATTTATAAAGAACGACAAAGCAAAAAAGTACCATTCCTAAAACAATGCGACTGATTCATTTTAACAGAGACATTATCTTAACAATACCTTGGTTAAACATGTAGAAAGAACTACAAAGCAGGATAGTACCATTCCTAAAACAATGCGACTGATTCGTTTTAACAGATGTAAAAAAGAAATCAATTACTGGCCAATAAAGGAGGATGAAACACGCGACCACAAAAATGGTAATCCTGCCAATCCCTAACAAGTGTTGCAGTTAATTAATTCTGAGAGTGGCATTGCTTAATTTCCAGCGGCATCATATTAACAAAAAGCATAAACAGTTCCAGGGAAGAGTGGGCGCAACAACAGCATGTGCTTCCATCTACTTATAAAGGGGGTGATGCAGAGTTTTGTTGTAACAAAGAAACAAGCATCATGTCTGGGTTGGAACAATTTTTGCTCACTTGATTCTAAAAGACAACAGTTCAATAGCTGCAATTCAACATTTATCCAAAACAGTACCAATACAAGTAGCACAACATCTCAAAGCACACTGCAGCATCATGTGGATGAAAGTCGGTACTGACCATTCTTGATCAAGATTTGAAACAACTCACGAGAACGACTGAAAACATATCCCAACACATATATGAAATCTCGATCTCCTTTTGTGCAATTCCACCAAAATTAAGCAAAGTCGCCGGTGTGACATTCAAGTTGAACTGCACAAAAATGGTAATCCGACCAACCCCTAACAAGTGTTGCAATTTTGACATAAGATTCAGTAGTTAATTCTGAGAGTGGCATTGCTTAATTTTACCAGCGGCATTAGACTAACGAAAAACATAAATAGTTCCATGCGAGAGTGGGCGCAACAACAATATGTGCTTCCATCTACTTATAAAGGGGGTGATGCAGAGTTTGTTGTAACAAAGCAACAAGCATCATGTCTGGGTAGGTCCCACTTTTGTTCACTACTTAATGGGAAAAGACAACAATACAATAGCTTAAATTCAACATTTATTTAAAACAGTACCAATACAAGTAGCACAACATCTCAAAGCACACTACACAATCATGTGAATGAAGGCCTGTACTTACCTTTCATGAGACGACCATAATAAAATACGAATCTACCAAAGCGAATAGGAAATCCAATCTCGTTTTGTGCAGTTGCATTGAAATCAAGCAAAGTGTTTCGCGTAGTGAAGCAAAATGTCGCAATGGCAACAAGTTGAATAGATACCCCTGTTTTAACAAAGGTAAAAAAGGAAACAATTACTTGCCGATAAAGGAGGATGAAACAGACGGTGACAGAAAGAAACATCTAACTTATCTTGATGGAAAACAAAGTAGGATAGTAGCATTTCTAAAATGGTTGCATTGATTCATATTAATAGAGACATTCTCTTAAAACAACATTCGTTAAAAAATGTAATTTACTTTTAACAGTGGCATTGCTACAATTTTCCGGCGGCATTCTTAGATTAACAACAACAAAATAGTTGTATGGGACATGCCAGCACCACGTGCATGCACACGTATAAATGGGTGATGCAGAGTATGTAACCAAGTAGCATATCTGCGTTGGTCCCATATTTGTTCTCTTTGAACCTTTTTCCTATGGGAGAGCAGCAAATCTAGTCCTGCACAAACTACCCGACCCCCCAGTTTCTTTCCCTTACAGATGTGTGTACCGGGTTACCCCCCTTTTCCCTTTTCGACCAAAAAAGCGGCTGGATAGCCAGTCTATACTACTTTCCATCCTTCCTTTCCTCATTGAACCACGTCCTAGATTCATGCTCCACCCCACCGCACCCTTATTTCCTCTTTGAACCAAGACCTAGATTCGACTACAGATCGAAAAAGATCCACATGCAGCTAGAGCAACGACGGTTTCAAAGAAACTTATACCTTAGGATCGTCGGGATGTGGCAAGGCATGCGGCGGGAGGCCGGATCTGCCCACACTACGTACGACAACGAGGAAGAAGGGGTCGGTGGCCCTCCCGCACAGGCGCTGGGTGAAAGAGAACAACGCAACCGGCAGTGGATTGCCCCCCTCATCGAAGGCGATAGAGTGAACGCTGCACCTCCTCCCCTTCCCGGTGCGACGGGATCCGGATGCCTCCTTCACCAGCTGTGAGGGGGAGAGAGAGACAAGAGGCCAACGCAGTCTTGTTTAGATCTGGTGAAAAGAGGGTGAGAGACTGTGAATATAGCAAACCCTAGCAAAGGAACACTGAGCCTCCAGCGTGTATATATATATGTAGTGCGGCGAGAGTGTGGAGAGTGCAAACCCTAGCGAACAAGCGCTGAGGCTCCATCTTATATATATACTGTAGTATGGACTGAGCTCCGGTGCCTTAACTGCACCCGCTTTTGGCTATATGACAGGTGGGCCAGCCACATTTTGGGCCCACCTGTCATAAACCCAAAGGCAGGTTAAAGTAAATGAAGTTGCGTCCATATAGTACTCGTGTATACGACCAATATATATTGGAGTGGTTTTCTTATTCTCTCCATAACAATCGTTTTAAATTGTGTAAGTACGAAACGAAACTCTTTATTTAATGTACCAGTGAAGAAAACTACTAAGTACTCCCTTTGTCCCATAATGTAAGACATTTTTTCATATTACGTTGGTGTCAAAAAACATCTTATATTATGGGACGGAGGGGGTACTTCCGATGAACTAACGATCCACACGTCCTGGCCGCACTTCCTGTCCTTCACGTGCGGTAAACTACCCTGCCTTAAGTGAACAACCACACGTGCGCCAAATTATCGGAAACATGTGAGAGTGTGTACAAATAAAGAATTTTAATTTCAATTATCGGAAAGGTTTGAGAGTATGTACAGTTTGCCCTCTCTAATAATTACGGTTTGTTGTGTTCGGCCTAAACTTGGTCAAACTTTACAAAGTTTGACTTCAGTCAAATCTAATATGCGGAGTAAATAAAAATGGAGGGCTACTACGTCCATCCGGGTTTTTAGTCCACACCATTTTTTCAATCAAAGTTAATAGCTGGACAAATAAAATTACAGGGGAGCTGGAGACAAAGTTGTGAGAAGGCTTAGAAATCAATACAAAACTTATGCTCTTAGTACCAATGTCGATCCTTCTTCGAGGAAACATTTGGTTCATAGCCAATTGTGTGATAAAATTGCACCAACATGAAAGATGAGTGCGTCTCCAACACAACCAAGGTGAACTGACGAAGGATATCATATTTGTGGGTAACAAGCAAAGAGCACTGATGGAAGACAAATTGTTTTTCATTGAAAATCGATCAGCTTCACCAGCCGATGCAACCATGAGGTGCAACCATGAGCATTGATAGGTCATCGTGGTGATGCATCATCCATTTGGCATCAAGTTTGGGTGAGGCACCTATGAAGTTCGACAAATCCTCGCTGTGGTCTATTTCTTCTCAGTAATCAAGCTCGAGGAAGGAAGAACCACATGGCAGAGGACAGTGAGGTAGAACAACAATGGCCATACGATTTTGTGCAGTTCCACTAAAATTGAGGAAGACATGCCCGGGTATGGAGATACGCATCGCTGTTTCCAAAAATATAAAAAAGGGATATAGTGTTGTTACTTTGTTTTACAAGATTAACAACGACATCTCAATTGTCAATAAGAATTAATGAAAGTACACCAACAAACAGAAGCATCATGATTATCTTGATGGGAACTAAACCAGGATACCCGAGAAAAAAAAGCATTTTTCATTTAACTAGTGATAGTATTAGATTAGCAGCAGCAATAGGAGCATATGGACAATGACCGCACAACCACCATGTACTTTTTGTCGAAACAACATGTATACCTCCACCGAGGCATAAATCAGGACAACTTTTTGAGAGGCATTTCCTCTATAATAGTAGGTGATGTTGGACCAGCCGACGAACCCTAGCTACTATACACAAGGAGCTGGGGAGTAGTCGCATAGAAGAAAACCCGCATGCAGCGACCTGGGGAGCTGGATGAGTACAAGAAGTTATACCTCAGGTGGGTGAGATGTCGCTTTAGGTGGGCGGGCGGGATCTGCCCACACGACGGCATCGAACAAGGGCACGGAGGACCTTTATCCGCGCCAGCGCCGACTCCGGGAGGATGGTGCGCATCGGCTTCCTCCATCACCGACGGCGACAACATCAACGCTGCACCTCCTCACCTCCCGCAGCGGACGGGATTCAGCCGGATCTATGACCACCAGTGAGGAGAGAGATAGAGTGGACACTGTCATCTTGTTTTGATATCGAGAGGGTGAGAGAGCGAGACGTGAGAAACTCTATCAAACAAGAGGCTATAATGGAGTAAAAAAATCTCTCCATAGCAGTGGTTTTAAATAGAATGCGCATTCCCGGAAAAAAGAAACGAAAACTGGTGGACAATTTTTTAATGTACCAAGAAAGAAAACTCGATCAAAAACACGTCCCGCTTCCGGGCCGCGAGAGTCGTCGCGCACACACACATAGACATAGACATGCATATCCGTGTTTACGTAAAATTCCATTTCCATCTCCATCACCAATCATATTTGTCCAACTGGCACATTATTTATGTTCTTATAATTATATACGAAGCAATATTAACGTACATCATCTCTTGTTTGCGGGCATCCGGACCGCTGCCACGACCGCTCCTGACCAACCCGAACCCTCTGCATCACCCGCACGTGCTTCCCGCCTGAAACGGTCAGTGCCGCATTCATGCCCGGCCAGAGCGGACACGACCTCTCACTGGCGCCGACATTGAAGCAGCGCACCAGACGAGAGAGCATCGCCCGTGCTGCTTCCTGGTGCACGCGACTGCTCCGCGTTCAAAGGTTGCAATAGCCGGCCACAACATGCATGTAAAAAGTTCTTGGGAGTCCATGCTATAGCTAGCTGTCCTCCCCCAACTCGTCAATCTCTTCCTGTAGAGTAGTGCTAGTACTCCATGGCGCGATCCATCGACAAGCGGGCGGGAAAGTTATCGTATACTCAGTTTGCGGTGAGTGGCATGCCGAGCGACCGTGTGGGGTCGAGCTGTGGAGGAGGGTGAGACACGAACGCGACACGCGTGATTTAAACGTTGGTTTTGCTCGATGGCGCGATCCAACGAAAAGAAACGTTGGTTTCTCTCCGTTTTCATTTTTTCTCCGGAAAAACGGAAACTGTCCAGTCCATTTTCATTCCTATTCCAAGGTTACCCTGTTACAACATTCCATCAAATACAAAGGAAAACTAACACGCATGCTGATGCATCTCAATGATTCACAGATCATAGCCAATATTTACTTCAGAATTAAAGACAAAAGTTGTGAGAGCATGTACGAAAGAAAAAAATACTGATGGGTTCACTACGACTTAAACCCTAAACATGATTTAATTTCCTGGCCAGGTAGAACCTGTCGAAGGAAAGACGGCTGGCATCCTCGGATCATATGATGCTTTTGTGCAGTTCCACTAAAATCGAGCTGAGCATCCCTGATGGCAAAGATATTGAAGAAGTGTGATTAGAATAATAGTACTGGCACTAGTTCATGAGACATAAACTCATCACAAGTAGAAGCCGGTAGAAGTAGAGAAAGATCGACATGGATATGGAGCTACGTGGGGAGCTGCGGCAGTGGAGCAAGCCAGCTCCAAAAGGAAGATGGACTACCTGGGATGTCGGGCTGTAGCTAGAAGGGCGGTTGGGACGCGACATCATCCCATACCGCGGTGACCCCCGATTGGGACGCACCGACTGTGGATTTTCTCCCTCGCCGATGTCGACCGCGTCTACGCAGAACATTGTTCCCTTCCCCCAACTGCACGCGGTGGCTTGCAGGACAAGGAGAAACTTTTGAGTAATGCAAGCTCTCCCTCGCTCACGCTGTGGACGTGCAACAGTTAATTCGGTGTCAGATTGCCAGAAGCATACACTATACTAGTACTATTATTGTTCGACTTCCCGAAGAGGCGAAAAGCCAAGCGCAAAGTAGGATAGTTACTGCTTTGATGTGTCCCCTCAACTCGCTGAACGAGGAGAAGCTTGCTTACTATTACACCTCTCCCTTGCCCATGCGCTCAGTGCCTTGTAGGACGAGGAGAGGGTTTTGACTACAACGCCCTCTACCTCTCCCTCTCCCTCGCCCTCACCCTCACGACGGACGTGCAACCGTTCAATCGGTGTCAGATTGCCAGAAGCATATTGTACTGTAGTATCATCATTGTTGGACCTTCCGAAGAGGCGAAGAGCCAAGTGCAAGGTTCACACGAGTACAGACTGTTGAACCTCCCTAAGAGGCAAAGAGCCAAGCGCAAGGTTTTATAGGATTTGTCATCCTAGCAGGAGTATACTACAACTATAGCAAACGATGCTACTGTATGATGCCACCACATCACCTATATCCAAAGATGTGCCGCCTTTTTTTCTCAAAGAGTGTGTTGGAGCCCGTGTGTAGGATCCAAAGTATGTCTAGAGGGGGGATTAGACTACTTGACCAAATAAAATCTATCCTTTTCCCGATTTTAGTTCTTGGCAGATTTTAGCAACTTAGCACAAGTCAAGTAATCACAATACAATTCAAGCAAGTATGCACTATACTAGTACTAGGAACCGGATGGAGGAGCGTCTGCACTCTTATTATATTTTTAAAATGTGCTAAGCAATCTTAAACACATTTGGTTCTCTTCGAGGGTTCTCGCATGTGATAATGGAAGTTGATTGCATGGAACACTCGCCACAATTCTCACTTAATTCTGGCTCATATCCTGTTACAAATAGGAGCGCTCGATAATATTTCCTCTTTTTTTGTTATTCAGCATGTAAACAGGTCAGCAAACCTTGCGGCGCATCTTTGTGCGAACCGTGCTTGCCGCACTTTGAATGTGGCCGAGAGCTGGCTTGATGAAACACCTCGCTTCCTACTTCTTTTCTTGCGGGGTACCTCGCTTCCTAGTGACCAGTGTCTTGGCTGATCGTCCTAAGAATGCTTATATATGAATAAAGCTCTCTCATTTACCCGCAAAAAAGATTAAGCCATATTAACCGGAAAGGAGGGAGTATGGACTAGCACTACTTTTCGGTGTGTCCTGTCAACTCGCAGAACGAGGAGAAGCTTGCAGGACAAGGTGAAGCTCGCTTACGCCTTTTGACTAATCCAACCTACCCTCGGTGGACATGCATCAGTCCATTCAGTGTCAGATTGTCAGAGGCATACACTGTAGTACCCAACATGCGGAGTACCATCATTGTTCGACTTCACGAAGAGGCGAAGTGCCAAGCGCAAGGTTTAGTAGTACGAGTAGTACTACTACTAGAACCGCATGGTGGAGCGTTTGTACTCTTATTTTTTTAATCTCTGGTAAAGTACACGTTTATTCACGAGAAGGGCGGAAAACGGCAACCCAACATGTAATGATGATATCGTTCAACCAACCATGCTCGAATATATCTTGGCCTCCGTGCGAGCCCTTCTGTGTGTTCTTGCTCCTCGTCTCTCTCAAGGAATGGCGGGTTGGCCTTTTTGCCGTCAATTGAGATCGGTTTGCTCACACTCTTGTCCCACATGTCAGTGATATGCCAAGACGAGGTGCGTTGACCGATTGGCCATACGCGTACTTGGTTTTGCACCTTCATATACTCCTCCTCCCTCCGTCACAGTTTACAGAGCGCTCTTCATTATGATGCATTTCTCTCAATGCATTTCCACCACCAGAGAGACTTTAGACGCGTTTGGTTTAATGCTCAATTAATTAGGGTGTGCTAACCGCAATCAAGTCCACAATTTTCTCACGATGTACTACTACGGAGTGGAGTAAGTGCATGCATGTGTGTACCCGGGGTGGAAGCACTGCATGCATGTGTGTACGCATTATTTCCTCTAGTAATAGACGCCGTGCTATAACTACTAATGCTATTTTTCAGGCCGATCGCTAGTCGCCTTGGTCCCATAGATTTTTTCTTTTTTCTTAAGCGCGCTCTATAAAACAGTGACGGATGGAGTAGTATGAGCGGAGTCAAAGAAGAGCATATTGATGGTTGCTTCTTCCGAGCAACTTACAGTGGGAATGGTGGGGCTTATGATTTGACTGCTCATTACTCACTATTAATGCGGCGCAATGACCGGGCTGAATCTCCCATGCGGTTGTGCACTACCCCCTCGGTTCTTAAATACACTCCAGAGTATTTGTCTTTCTAGAGATTTCAACGAGTGACTACTCAAATATTTGTCTTTTTAGAGATTCAAATGGACTACTACATACAGATGTATACAGACATATTTTAGAGTGTAGATTCACTCATTTTGCTCCGTATGTAGTCACTTGTTGAAATCTCTAGAAAGACAAATAGAGTAATTAGGAACGGAGGGAGTACACATACGAAGCAAAATGAGTGAATGTACACTCTAAAATATGTCCATTTGAAATTTGTAAAAAGACAAATATTTAGGATTGAAGGAGTATAATTTTGTGCATGGCACATGGACCCGGATGCTGAAGGGGCTTCTGGCAATGCTACCAAGCTTCCAACATTTGTTTACATAATTGATGTACTATACAAATAATTTTCCAGCGACATGAAATTATACAATGGTGTGAGCATTCAACTTTGTTTCGTGTGTCTTGCCATCGATGCTCTTTCGGAAACAATAAAAAATTAACTTCCTTGCTAATGCATCTCAATTATTAGCTGATCAGAGCTAATATTTACATCATGACTGAAGACAAAGTTGTGAGAAGGTGTTAAATTAAAATTGATCCATGCTTTCATTGGCAGCAACGTCCACCCAGCTCTGTCTAAATCAACAAGGCATGTTGGGAAAAAAGTAGTTGTTTGGAGCATGCAACATTCCGATCATTTTGTGCAGTTCCACTAAAATATAGTTGAGCGTCCCTGTTCCAAAGATATTAAGTGTGATTACAATAATAGAGGACTGCTGATGAAACAATAAACACACAAATAGAAGTCGGTCACCTCTGCAGTCTCTCTTAACACTAACTAGTTGGAGAAGATTAGGCTTGGAGTTGGATGAGGAGGATAGAGCAAAACCAATCTCCCTTTGTGCAGTCGCACTGAAATGTAGAGACGTTGCCCGTGTGACATTTTAGTACAACTGCACAAAACACTCTTAAGAAAAAAGTGATTTGTGCAGTTCACCAAAAGGTCACAATAGCAACGAGGTGAAATGGATAGCCCTGTTTGCAAAAAAGAGGTAGAAAGGAAACAATTACTGGCCAATAACAGTTGATGACACATGCAACGACAAAAAAGAAGCATATTCCTTGTCCTAAGGGAAGATAACAACACGGTTGTGTTTGTCTAAAACGGTGTGAGGACGAGATTGCAATATGGAAAGTACGCCGGACGAGCTATGTTTTGGGCAAAAAACTATGGAAGATCCACATGCAGCGACGTGGGAAGACGGGCAGTGGAGCAAGGCCGGAGGGGATACTGGAGGTCGTCGGGATGTAACTAGGTGAGCGGCTTCATGCGGAATCTGCCCATACTGCGGCAGCGAGCAGGTGGCGCAGCCCTACCACACCGGAGCTTGGTTAGAGAGAACGGCGTGTACTGCAGATCGGGACGTGCTGCCTCGGCACCATCGAACGGAGAAATGATGCACTTCCTCCCTTTCCCCCGGCGGACGGCATGCGGCCGGATCACTGATCAATGGTGAGAGAGAGAGAGAGAGGCCACCGCAGCCTTGTGTGAGATACTCTGAAGAGAGACAGACCAGGCAGGCAGGCTCCATTGTATATAGTGGAGCGACTACCGTTTTCTCCATAAAAATCGTTTTATATTCTGTGTACGTGTCATTGAGCGATATAACTTTATTTAAAAATAACGCGCCAACGCGTCAAGTCCAACTTTGTTTCGTGCACGCGTGATACCATGACCTCTCTAGGTAAACAACCGCTACACGCGTTCAAATTAGCACGTGGGCTGCCATTTCGTAAAGAAATGAGCTCCACCGTGTACCCGCGCGGGTGTGGCTGGGCACAAAGCGTGAGTACGTGCACGGTGCACCTATTCTCTTCTTGTATATGTACACCACCTACGTGGGGTTGTGTGAGAGAGATACAAACCTAGAGAGATATAGTGTGTTGGGTTCGTGAGAGTTTTTTTTGTGTGTGTGTGTGTGTGTGGGGGGGGGTCAATCAAAAAATGTAACATATGCAATGTGTGTGAAATAGAGTCCTGGATATATCATATATATAGAGGGGGCGATCCACGAGAAGAGAGTGGAGGTATCATCGGCTTGAGGTGTCCATAGAATCGAAGAGAGGGATGATGTGTGTGTGTGTGTGTGTGAGTGCGCGCGCGGTCAATAAAGAGTGCCATCGAGTTTGTGTGTGCCCACGTCAAACATATAGAGTGGCTAGCCTACTGGAAGGTGAGAGGGGACATGTGCAGTTTGTCTCTGTGGCATGGATACCTCCCTACATCGCTCGACTATCGGTGTGTGGTGGGGGAGAGGGAGGCCTAATTAACTATAGAGGTACAATGGCTGGTATATGTGTGGAGGAGGAGAGAGGCCTACCTCATGTATTAAGGAGATCGATCTACCTCATGTATTAAGGGAGATCGATCGACATCCATGCATATGTGTAGGAGAGGAATAAGGTTGGGAGAGAGACAGAGCTAGAGTGTTGGAGGGGGTGGTAGTGGAGTTGCTTCTAACAAATGGTGGGATAGGCTTGCTAGACAAATGGAGGGCACGCCCGCAATATCAACAAGAGAGGAGATGGCTGCTTGTCTGTGCACGTGCGTGTGAGAGACGAGTCAGGAGGCATGCACGAATGATGAGGAAGGACGATATGGTTGTGGTAAGCAGACGTAACTACATAGGAAGATCAATCGCCATTTGTTAGAGAAAGGAGAGACATAACTTGTGAGGTACGTCGATCGATGGGGGGGGGTAGTTAAAGTCGATCTAGGTATATGTTGGGAGATCAATCGGTATACATGCATGTGTGTGTTATAAGCAAATGAGGCACGTGGAGAAGGATAGAGAGAGAGGGATGCATCTAGGAGGTGGTACGAGAGGAATACTATATTGAGGGGGAAGAAGTGTGCGAGTATGAGATCGATGAAAAGAGTGGTGGGAGTGAGGCATGGACGGTGATAAGAGAAGAGGGGAAGCTTGTGTTTGTGGTAGGCACACCTGGCTAGAGAGGCATATCGATCAATGTGTGCCGTAAAGAAGGAGCTGGGGGGCT
Organism: Triticum aestivum; assembly: GCF_018294505.1. NCBI lineage: Eukaryota > Viridiplantae > Streptophyta > Magnoliopsida > Poales > Poaceae > Triticum > Triticum aestivum. Next base: position 137,501,825 of record NC_057798.1, on the reverse strand, counting down.
ACACACACCATGGGTGAAAGGCCTAAAGTGAAAAGACGAATTTGCACGATGGAGCTAGAGAATGCTGAGGGAGGGTGAGAGGGATGCGGGCGTGTGCATGCACGAGAGAAAGTTAGCGCTAGCTACAAAGATAAGAGGATTGTGTGGGTGTAAAAGACGAATAGAGATCATACTTCACTAGAAAAAGCGAATTCGGATATTTGCAGAATTTATCATAGTGTTTTAAACTGACGCATGTGTGAATATATATAACGGTGATACACATGGTGTGGTTATGAACATGTTATACTACATATAATATGTTTTATCTCTACTTCTTATAAAAAAACGGAGTTGTTGATGATGGTGTGCCTGCCATCCTGCAATATAGGTCGTCCGATTTATATCTGGCGGATAGGAAGGAAACTATGGCAATTTTGAAAAAAGATACCCACACCCCTCTCCATATTTGCAAATTAGGCCCCTTGATCATGTTGATCTTCTGTGGAACGCATGGGCATCTTGCTAGTACTACGTATAATATATATAACATTAATTATAATTTGGGCTAATGTGTGGCTTTTGCAGCTTAGGTCTAAATACTTGTCATAATGTAGGGGGCGGGGCACTATACTTTGTGTGATAAACACGGTGTACGTATGGAACATGGTTTAGATTATGAATATATAGTTAGTACATCAAATGTACTATTATTTGGAATCAACATCAAGTGTATTCAAAAATTAGAATTCGAGTTCATGTAGTACACATAGTTCATATCTATCTCTATAGTAATCATGTGGTGTGTTATTAAGGTAATACACGAATGACGGTTGAAGTTGGCAACAATCATGATTGTAGATTCTTATTGAAATAGAGAAATGAATTCAAATTTAGTTTGAATTGCAGCGGTAGTATAGACATTTGGAATGCACTAAAATGTTGTTATGAGTAGGTTACACGCATTATACAACAAGCGAAAAAATTTAATTGGACATAACATGGATTCATACTCCCTCCTTCCATCTATATAGGGCGTAATGAGTTTTTAAAGACCGCCTTTGACTATTGACAAGATTAGTAGTACATGACATGCACAATGTGAAAATTATATCAGTGAAAGAACCTTTCACAGACGAATTTAATGGCGTGCTTTGTGTAAGTTGCATGTCATATATTATTGCTCTAATATTTGGTCAGAGTTAGCATCGAAAAATGCATTAGGCCCTATATAGATGGAAGGAGGGAGTAGCTTTGAATAGCATTTGTATATTAAAACAGGGCAAGACTCTCTCTTTGTGTGGTGTGAATAGTTTAAATTTTTTCGTTTTCTTTTTGGTTGAGGGAAGTGCGAATTGATTTGGTATGTACAAGTACAATATTACTACACGTTAGGCTTGTCCCTAAAATTCAACCCGCGCCTTGTTATATCCCGAAAATTCAGATATCGTGCTCCCAAAACTGGCGCCTTCACAACCCGCGCCTTGCTATCCCGAAATTACAACACACTCGAAAACTCCCTCCAGCTGCCAAATCCCGACACGCGAAATCCCCCTTCTAACCCTGAGGCAAAAGGGCCGCTAGTTCAAATCGGTGGGGGGTACTTTTGTAACACACTCTACATTTTGGACAAGCGCGTCCTTAAGTCATGGTTCACCCCCTCCCATCACCCCCTTTTCGCCATTTGAAATCCCAGGCCGCCATAACCTCTCCGCTCTAGCCGCGAAACCCCACCCTCCTCCGTTCGCCACCTCACCGATGATACATCCATTTTGCATCATGCATTTATATCAATATTTATTGCATTATGGGCTGTTATTACACATTATATCTCAATACTTATGGCTATTCTCTCTTACTTTACAAGGTTTACCATGAAGAGGGGGAATGCCGGTAGCTGGAATTCTGGCTGAAAAAGGAGCAAACATTGGAAACCTATTCTGCACAACTCCAAAAGTCCTGAAACTCCACGAAACAACCTTTTAGATTTATTAAGAATTTATGAGCGAAAGAAATAGGCCAGGGGGCCCACACCCTGTCCAGGAGACAGGGGGCGCCCCCCTATAGGGCGCGCCCCCTATCTCCTGGGCCCCTTGGTGGGCTTCCGGCGACCATCTTCTGCTATATGAAGGGTTTTGTCCTGGAAAAATTCAGGGGCAAGCTTACGGGACGAAACTCCGCCGCCACGAGGCGGAACCTTGGCAGAATCAATCTAGGGCTCTGGCGGAGCTGTTCTGCCGGGGACACTTCCCTCCGGGAGGGGAAAATCATCACCAACGTCATAACCAACAATCCTCTCATCGGGAGGGGGTCAATCTCCATCAACATCTTCACCAGCACCATCTCCTCTCAAACCCTAGTTCATCTCTTGTATCCAATCTTGTATCCAAAACCACAAATTGGTACCTGTGGGTTGCTAGTAGTGTTGATTACTCCTTGTAATTGATACTTATTGGTTTACTTGGTGGAAGATTATATGTTCAGATCCTTAATGCATATTATTACACCTCTGATTATGAACGTGATTATGCTTTGTGAGTAGTTACTTTAGTTCCTGAGGACATGGGTGAAGTCTTGCTATTAGTAGTCATGTGAATTTGGTATTCGTTCGATATTTTGATGAGATGTATGTTGTCTCTCCTCTAGTGGTGTTATGTGAACGTCGACTACATGACACTTCACCATTATTTGGGCCTAGAGGAAGGCATAGGGAAGTAATAAGTAGATGATGGGCTGCTAGAGTGACAGAAGCTTAAACCCTAGTTTATGCGTTGCTTCGTTAGGGGTTGATATGGACCCATGTGTTTAATGCTGTGGTTAGGTTTACCTTAATACTCCTTTTTGTAGTTGCAGATGCTTGCAATAGGGGTTAATCATAAGTGGGATGCTTGTCCAAGTTAGGGCAGTACCCAAGTGTCGGTCCACCCACATATCAAATTATCAAAGTACCGAACGGAAATCTTATGAACATGATGAAACTAGCTTGACGATAATTCCCAATGTGTCCTCGGGAGCTCCTTAATTATTTTTAGAATTTGTCCAGGCTTATCCTTTGCTACATAAAGGATTGGGCCACCTTGCTGCACCTTATTTACTTTATTTACTTTTGCTTGTTACTATTTATCTTATCACAAAACTATCTATCACCTACTATTTCAGTGCTTGCAGAGAAAACCTTACTGAAAACCGCTTATCATTTCCTTCTGCTCCTCGTTGGGTTCGACACTCTTACTTATCGAAAGGACTATGATAGATCCCCTACACTTGTGGGTCATCAAGACTCTTTTCTGGCGCCGTTGCCGGGGAGCGTAGCGCTTTTGGTGAGTGGAACTTGGTAAGGAAACAATTATATAGTGTGCTGAAATTTTCTGTTACTTGTCACTATGGAAACTAATCCTTTGAGTGGCTTGTTTGGGGTATCTTCACCCCAACCAGAGGAGCAAAGAGATGTTCCTCAACCTACTGAACTTTATGAAAATATTGACTTTGAGATTCCTTCGGGTATGATAGAAAAACTGCTAGCTAATCCTTTTGCAGGAGATGGAACTTTGCATCCCGACTTACACCTTATCTTTGTGGATGAAGTTTGTGGATTATTTAAGCTTGCAGGTATTCCCGATGATGTTGTTAAAAGGAAGGTCTTCCCTTTATCTTTGAAGGGAGATGCAATGACATGGTATAGGCTATGTGGTGACACGAGATCTTGGAATTATAAGCGATTGAAATTGGAATATCACCAGAAGTTCTATCCTATGCATCTTGTTCATCGTGATCGTAATTACATATATAATTTCTGGCCTCGCGAAGGAGAAAGCATCGCTCAAGCTTGGGGGAGGCTTAAGTCAATGTTATATTCATGCCCCAATCATGAGCTCTCTCGGGAAATGATTATTCAGAATTTTTATGCTCGGCTTCCTCTTGATAATCGCAACCTGCTCGATACTTCCTGTACTGGTTCCTATATGCTGAAGACTATTGATTTCGAATGGGACTTATTGGAAAGAATTAAATGCAACTCTGAAGATTGGGGTTCCGAAGATGGTAAGGAGTCAGGTATGACACCTAAGTTTGATTGTGTTAAATCTTTTATGGATACCGATGCTTTCCGTGGATTTAGCTCTAAGTATGGACTTGACTCTGAGATAGTAGCTACTTTTTGTGAAACTTTTGCTTCTCACGTTGATCTCACTAAAGAGAAGTGGTTTAAATATAATCCTCCTGTTGAAGTGAAAGTAGTTGCACCTATTACAGTCGAAGAAAAGACTATTACATATAGTGATCCTATTATTCCTACTAATTATATTGAAAAACCTCCTTTTCCTGTTAGGATAAAAATCATGTTAAAGCTTCGACTGTTGTTTGTAAGAGTAACACTAGGATTTATACACCTCCTGAGCAAATTAATGTTGAACCTAGTATTGCTATGATTAAAGATCTCCTGGATGAAGACTTAGATGGGCATGTTATTTCTTTCGTGGGTGAAACTGCTAATATTGCTAGAACCGATACTAAGACACGTAGACCTGTTGTAGGCACGCCTGTTATTTCTGTTAAAATAGGAGATCATTGTTATCATGACTTATGTGATATGGGTGCTAGTGCTAATGCTATACCTTACGATCTTTATAAAGAAATTATGCATGATATTGCACCTGTTGAATTAGAAGACATTGATGTTACTATTAAGCTTGCTAATAGGGACACCATTAAACCTATTGGGATTGTTAGAGATGTTGAAGTCTTGTGTGGAAAGATTAAATACCCTGCTGATTTTCTTGTTCTTGCTTCCCCACAAGATAATTTTTGTCCCATTATTTTTGGTAGACCTTTCTTGTATACTGCTAGTGCTAAGATTGATTGTGAAAAGAATATTGTCACTGTTGGTATAGATGGTATGTCTCATGAGTTTAATTTCGCTAAGTTTAGTAGACAACCTCGTGAAAAGGAACCATCTAGTAAGGATGAGATTATTGGTCTTGCTTCTATTGCTGTTCCTCCAACTGATCCGTTAGAACAATATTTGCTAGACCATGAAAACGATATGTTTATAAAGGAAAGGGAAGAAATAGATGAAGTGTTCCTTAAACAAGAACCTATGCTAAAACATAATCTTCCCGTTGAAATTCTTGGGGATCCCCCTCCACCCAAGGGTGATCCCGTGTTTGAACTCAAACCCTTACCTGATAATCTCAAGTATGCTTATCTTGATGAAAAAGAAATATATCCTGTTATTATTAGTGCTAACCTTTCAGAGAAAGAAGAAGAAAGATTATTGAAAACTCTGAAAAAGCACCGAGCTGCTATTGGATATACTCTGGATGATCTTAAGGGAATTAGTCCCACATTATGTCAACATAAAATTTTAGTGGAGAAAGATGCCAAACCTGCTAGAGATCCCCAAAGACGATTAAACCCCAAAATGAAGGAAGTGGTAAGAAAGGAGATTCTAAAACTCCTTGAGGCAGGTATTATTTATCCCATTGCTGATAGTGAATGGGTAAGCCCTGTCCATTGTGTCCCTAAAAAGGGAGGTATACCGTTGTTCCTAATGATAAAGGTGAATTGATCCCGCAAAGAATTATTACAGGCTATAGGATGGTAATTGATTTCTGTAAGTTAAATAAAGCTACTAAGAAAGATCATTACCCTTTACCTTTTATTGATCAAATGCTAGAAAGGCTATCCAAACACACACATTTTTGCTTTCTAGATGGTTATTCTGGTTTCTCTCAAATACCTGTGTCAGCGGGGGATCAATCTAAAACTACTTTTACTTGCCCTTTTGGTACTTTTGCTTATAGACGTATGCCTTTTGGTTTATGTAATGCACCTGCTACCTTTCAAAGATGCATGATGGCTATATTTTCCGATTTTTGTGAAAAGATTTGTGAGGTATTCATGGATGACTTCTCCATCTATGGATCCTCTTTTGATGATTGTTTGAGCAACCTTGATCGAGTTTTGCAGAGATTCGAAGACACTAGTCTCGTCCTGAATTGGGAAAAGTGTCACTTTATGGTTAATGAAGGCATTGTATTGGGGCACAAGATCTCCGAAAGGGGTATTGAAGTTGATAAAGCCAAGGTTGATGCTATTGAAAAGATGCCATGACCCAAGGACATAAAAGGTATAAGAAGTTTTCTTGGTCATGCCGGTTTTTATAGGAGGTTCATTACGGACTTTTCTAAAATCTCTAGGCCTCTGACTAATTTATTGCAAAAAGATATTCCTTTTGTCTTTGATGATGATTGTGTAGATGCATTTGAAACACTTAAGAAAGCTTTGATCACAACACCTATTGTTCAGCCACCTGATTGGAATTTACCTTTTGAAATTATGTGTGATGCTAGTGATTATGCTGTAGGTGCTGTTTTAGGGCAAAGAGTCGATAAGAAATTGAATGTTATCCATTATTCTAGTAAGACCCTTGCTACTGCCCAGAGAAATTATGCTACCACTGAAAAAGAATTCTTAGCAGTTGTGTTTGCATGTGATAAGTTTAGACCTTATATTGTTGATTCCAAAGTTACTATTCACACTGATCATGCTGCTATTAAATATCTTATGGAAAAGAAAGATGCTAAGCCTAAACTCATTAGATGGGTTCTCTTGCTCCAAGAATTTGACTTGCATATTATTGATAGAAAGGGAGCTGAGAACCCCGTTGCAGACAACTTGTCTAGGTTAGAGAATGTTCTTGATGACCCACTGCCTATTAATGATAGTTTTCCTGATGAACAATCAGCGGTTGTCAATGCTTCTCGTACTGCTCCTTGGTATGCTGACTATGCTAATTACATTGTTGCTAAATATATACCGCCTAGCTTCACATACCAGCAAAAGAAAAAGTTCTTCTATGATTTAAGACATTACTTCTGGGATGATCCACACCTTTATAAAGGAGTAGATGGTATTATTAGACGTTGTGTGCCTGAGCATGAACAGGAACAAATCCTACGCAAGTGTCACTCTGAATCCTATGGAGGACACCACGCTGGAGATAGAACTGCACACAAGGTACTACAATCTGGTTTTTATTGGCCTACTCTTTTCAAAGATGCTCGTAAGTTTGTCGTATCTTGTGATGAATGCCAAAGAATAGGTAACATTAGTAGATGTCAAGAAATGCCTATGAATTATTCTCTTGTTATCGAACCGTTTGATGTTTGATGCTTTGATTACATAGGACATTTTCCTGCCTCCAATGGTTATACACATATCTTAGTTGCTGTTGATTATGTTACTAAGTGGGTAGAAGCTATTCCAACTAGTAGTGCTGATCATATAACTTCTATTAAAATGCTTAAAGAAGTAATTTTTCCGAGGTTTGGAGTCCCTAGATATCTTATGACTGATGGTGGTTCACACTTTATTTTCATGGTGCTTTCCGTAAGATGCTTGCTAAGTACGATGTCAATCATAGAATTGCATCTCCTTATCACCCGCAGTCTAGTGGTCAAGTAGAGTTGAGCAATAGAGAGCTCAAATTAATTTTGCAAAAGACTGTGAATAGATCTAGAAAGAATTGGTCCAAAAAACCTGATGATGCATTATGGGCCTATAAAACTGCATACAAAAATCCTATGGGTATGTCTCCATATAAGATGGTTTATGGAAAAGCATGTCATTTACCTCTTGAACTTGAACATAAAGCATATTGGGCTATTAAAGAGCTCAATTATGACTTCAAACTTGCCGGTGAGAAGAGGTTGTTTGATATTAGCTCACTTGATGAATGGAGAGCCCAAGCTTATGAGAATGCCAAGCTCTTCAAAGAAAAAGTCAAACACTGGCATGATAAAAGGATACAAAAGCGTGAGTTTAACGTAGGAGATTATGTGTTATTATTAAACTCTCGTTTAAGATTTTTTGCAGGAAAACTTCTCTCAAAATGGGAAGGTCCCTACATTATCAAGGATGTCTACCATTCCGATGCTATAAAAATTAACAACTTTGAAGGCACAAATCCGAGGGTGGTTAATGGTCAAAGAATCAAGCATTATATTTCAGGTAACCCTATCAATGTTGAAACTAATATTATTGAAACCATAACCCCAGAGGAGTACATAAGAGACACTTTCCAGAACGTTCCAGACTCCGAAAAGGCATAGGTACGTGGTACGGTATGTATACCGACTCCAAAACAACTCTAATGGCAATTTTCATCAGTTTTGGATTATTTAAGAATTTTAGGAAGAAAGAAGTAGTCCGAAAGGGACACGAGTCTCCCACGAGAGAGGAGGGCGCGCCCCCCTGTAGGGTGCGCCCCCTGTCTCGTGGGCACCTCGTGTGCCTCCCGGACTCCGCTTTCTTGTATGTTACGTACTTTGGTCAGTAAAAATTCATTATATATACTCCCCAAGGTTTTGGCCACCGTATCACGCAATTATCCTCTGTTTTTGTTTTGAGTTGTTCCTGTTGCAGAATTAAGCAAGATGTCTTCTCAGGAATCAGTTGGGGAGAGCCGAGTGTCTCACCCAACGCCAGGTCCAGGAGCGAACGGCGATGCCTATCACTTTGGACCATCAACGGAGGATGAGATGGAGGCTGATTTGAAAAGGATAGATGCCATGGAGGAAGATCAAGAAGTTACCTCTCGTCTCCAAGCAGATTTCACTATGGGGGAACTACCTAGCCTGGCTGTCCCTGCTTCGATTATCCCTTCCAACTCCAGATTTCTTTCTTATGAAAATATGAAAAAGAGTTTCATGTGTTCTCCAGAAGCTATGCAGCATCCTTGGGTAAAAGGAGCCTTGGCCGTTACGGGCAAGCTCCGTAAAGAAATTTTGGACCTCAAATGACAAATCAATAAGCTCGAGGAGGAGAACCATATCCTGAAGGGCATCATCGCCAAGAAGATTACAACACCGACCATGAAGAAGGAGAAATAATCACATGGGTATGGGCACTCCCCTTGGCAACTGCCAAGCTTGGGAGAGGTGCCCCAGTATCGTATCACCATCACACTCCTATCTTTACCGCTTTATTTAGTTCGATCCTTTTAGTAGTATCTTGATCTATTAGTTCGAAGTTTTGATATCAAGTAGTTTTGAGTTTTTGTTGTGATCTCTTTTTGTAAGCGAGTCTGTGTGCTATCTATAATAAAGATTAGTGTTGAGTCAAGGGCTTTGCTATGTTGCTATGATCTTGAGAAAGTAGAAAGAACAAAAGAGTTCATATTGATCTTATGTATAGTGATAACTTCACACATAGAAAGTATGAGGCATAAAAAATGTTGAGAGTTGATGAACGTAGCCTTGGTCATCGTTGCAATTAATAGGAAGTGATAAGGAAAGAGGGGTTCACATATAGATATATTATCTTGGACATCTTTTATGATTGTGAAGCACTCATTAAGTATGACATGCTAAAAGAGTTGATGTTGGACAAGGAAGACAACGTAATGGTTTATGTTTTCCGACATCTCAGTTAAAGTATATTGTCAGTGACCTTCTGAACATGTTGAGCTTGCCTTTCCCCCTCATGCTAGCCAAAACTCCTTGCACCAAGTAGAGATACTACTTGTGCTTCCAAACTTCCTTAAACCCAGTTTTGCCATGAGAGCCCGGAACTAAGAGGCATGGATACCATCTTTATCGATTCAAAGAAATGAATAAGTATCAGCGAGGCGGGTAATACGTGCCCGGTAGAGATAGGGATGATCGGCAAGCGCTACGAGCGGGGCCGATGTTTCATGTTGTGGGTGGCCATCGGATTGTTCAGCGTGCCCATGCGGATCCCTACCAATGTCCTAGACTACAAGTTCGACAAACTTCCGGCTTGGGTCAGGATACAAAGTTACCCGGGATGGGCTTGCCCTCTGGATCACGCTGGGTCCTTGCTTGTTCCAACATCTTGCTAGGAATGTATCACGTGCCCATGCAAACCAAAGGAAAGCAGATACAACTATTACAGATCCTAGTCCTATTTCCCATCAGAACATAAGGGAGTGGGCTTCCTTTGTAACAGCTCTGTTCTGGTCGTGGCTCACCTCACTAGACCAACGCTTCTGGTCGGAAGCTGGTCGATCGCCTGGTCGGCAACCGGCACAACACCTTTGCCAGTGGGATTTCTGTTGGTTTTCGTACTATGCGCAATGAAAGTTTCCAAAAAAGGAGAGCTCTAAAAACAGCGTTCTACGGGACCTACCTATGGATTGAGTAAGATCCTTCAAGTAAGTTTTCATCGGTGCAAGCAATAAAAATTGCTCTCTAAATATGGATGACTTATTAGTGCAGAGAAAATAAGCTTTTTACGAACTTGTTGTGGATAAAGGTCCACATACAAGGGGCAATACAAAGTGACGTTCTTTTGCATTAAGATTTTGTGTATCCAACCCTAAAAGCGCATGACAACCTCTGTTTCCCTCTGCGAATGGCCTATCTTTTACTTTATGTTTTTACTTTATGCTTGAGTCAAGGTGATCCTCACCTTTCCACTTTTTCATTTTATCCTTTGGCAAGCTCCTCGTGTTTGAAAGGTCATGATACATATATCAAATTTAATGTAAGTTGGCATAGGCTATTATTGTTGACATCACCTAAAGGTGAATACGTTGGGAGGCAACACAATAAGCCCCTATGTTTCTCAGTGTCCGGCTGAAACTCTATAACCACAAGTATTGCGTGAGTGTTAACAATTATGGGGGACTACAAGATAGTTGAGTATGTGATCTTGCTGAAAAGCTCTATTATTGACTCTTTCTGATGTTACGATAAATTGCAATTGCTTCAATGACTGAGATTATAGTTTGTTAGTTCCCAATGAAGTTTATGAACCACACTTGACATTGTGAATTGCTTATTACTTGAACATAGGAAATCATATGACAAAATCTATATATATGTTGCTGTTATTAGAATGATCATCATGCCCTCATGTCCGTATTTTATTTTTATCGACACCTCTATCTCTAAACATGTGGACATATTTCTCGATCTCGGTTTTCGCTTGAGGACAAGCGAGGTCTAAGCTTGGGGGAGTTGATACGTCCATTTTGCATCATGCTTTTATATCAATATTTATTGCATTATGGGCTGTTATTACACATTATATCTCAATACATATGGCTATTCTCTCTTATTTTACAAGGTTTACCATGAAGAGGGGGAATGATGGCAGCTGGAATTCTGGCTGAAAAAGGAGCAAACATTGGAAACCTATTATGCACAACTCCAAAGTCCTGAAACTCCACGAAACCACCTTTTGGATTTATAAAGAATTTATGAGCGAAAGAAATAGGCCAGGGGGCCCACACCCTGTCCAGGAGACAGCCCCCCTATAGGGCGCGCCCCCTATCTCCTGGGCCCCCTGGTGGGCTTCCGGCGACCATCTTCTGCTATATGAAGGGTTTTGTCCTGGAAAAATTCGGGGGCAAGCTTACGGGACGAAACTCCGCCGCCACGAGGCGGAACCTTGGCGGAATCAATCTAGGGCTCTGGCGGAGCTGTTCTGCCGGGGACACTTCCGTCCGGGAGGGGGAAATCATCACCAACGTCATCACCAACGATCCTCTCATCGGGAGGGGGTCAATCTCCATCAACATCTTCACCAGCACCATCTCCTCTCAAACCCTAGTTCATCTCTTGTATCCAATCTTGTATCCAAAACCACAAATTGGTACCTGTGGGTTGCTAGTAGTGTTGATTACTCCTTGTAGTTGATACTTATTGGTTTACTTGGTGGAAGATTATATGTTCAGATCCTTAATGCATATTATTACACCTCTGATTATGAACATGATTATGCTTTGTGAGTAGTTACTTTAGTTCTTGAGGACATGGGTGAAGTCTTGCTATTAGTAGTCATGTGAATTTGGTATTCGTTCAATATTTTGATGAGATGTATGTTGTCTCTCCTCTAGTGGTGTTATGTGAACGTCGACTACATGACACTTCACCATTATTTGGGGCCTAGAGGAAGGCATAGGGAAGTAATAAGTAGATGATGGGTTGCTAGAGCGACAGAAGCTTAAACCCTAGTTTATGCGTTGCTTCGTTAGGGGTTGATATGGACCCATGTGTTTAATGCTGTGGTTAGGTTTACCTTAATACTCCTTTTTGTAGTTGCGGATGCTTGCAATAGGGGTTAATCATAAGTGGGATGCTTGTCCAAGTTAGGGTAGTACCCAAGTGTCGATCCACCCACATATCAAATTATCAAAGTACCAAACGCGAATCTTATGAACGTGATGAAACTAACTTGACGATAATTCCGAATGTGTCCTCGGGAGCTCCTTCATTATTATTAGGACTAGCGTATACACTTACTCTGGTAGTAGAATTTCAATCTTGCGGATATATGAAGGATGTGGGTCTCTTTTGTTATTCTTGTTTCCACAGTCGTCGTTTGTGTTAGTAAAACAATGACACATGCAAACTTGTAGATTAGTAATATATAAATTAGATCGACTGTTTATTTCATAGTCGTAATTACAACTATAAACATACCTGAGCATTGTATATCTTTTTCTTCCCATTCTTGTAGTGTGCCCTTGGTAGCAAACTCGAAATAATAATCCGAAAAAAACTTCTGGAGATCTTTTTTCTCCTTTACCTTTGTATATATTCAAAAAATATTTGAATTTCACCGGTCACTGGTCGATACTTTGTGGATTCCGTGACCTTAAAGTTGTCAAATGCGTAAATTGTAATTTTTTCAGATATACTTAGTAACCATTGCTTAAATTGTTTGACCAATTTGAAATTAATAATATAAAGAACAGACATGCTCATCCATCAATATAATATCAGGACTAATAAGCTTAGACTAATTAGCTCATCTGTTGTAGGATTGACTAAATCCCACATCTCATTACTTTTAGTAGAATGTTCCAGTTTCGTATCTTATCATTATGGTGTTGAACTTATTGTACGTCGTAGTATCAATTGATAGAGTACCTATGAATATTTGTAAATAACAATTACCAAACTTTATGATTCAGGTCAGAAGTGCTTACGCGTGATTTCATCGGATGTCAAACGAAGCAATTGGGCATCGCTTCATGATTCGTGAAGCATCGAGCATGCTTGGGCGTGACTTCGCCATACGTTGAGTGAAGCAATCAACTTTAATCTCCATGGCACGTCCTGAGTCATGCGTTAGGTCATGGGACTTCGATTTTCTTGTGGAGTCTTCAAGTCATGGTTTGGCTGACTTCTATTTCTTTTCTGTGTGCTTATGCGGCAGGTTGGACCTCTTTATATAGGTTGCGCTGGCTGTTTGGACGTGGCCGAAACCATGTGGAAGTCTGATCATATGCTTCTCTTATTTGCACGTATCCCGTCCTTGTTTGAAATTGTCAGCCCAGTTCTTTTAGGGGATGGAAACTGTAAGTTTAATCGTAGCATGTTGGGCTCGTATATGTGGTTGTCCCTGGCCGATTGATAAAAAGATAGCTACTCCACCTCGTGCCCGTTTCTGTTTTTGATGGATTCGAGTTGGAACCTCTATGTACACTGCTTCTCAATTATTTTTCCTCCAGATGAAAGAGAAAAACGTGAAGGATCTTTTTCAGATCTTGTATATTGTCATCATGACATCAGCACGTGCAATGTAATCCGGCATGTCATCCTTTTCTACCTTGTATGCTGCCCATCAACCGTACATGATATGCCCCCCCTTAAAAAATCTGTACGTGATGTGGACAGGCCAATGCGGACTCCTTTTTGAGTTCCAACTCTTTATTCATGGACCTAGTACGTGTTGGCACTTTTTTCCTCTGAATCTTGTACGTGTTGGCTTAACATACATAACTTTTGTGTGTAACATAATATCGTTAAATCTTGACCGTAAGTATTATTGATCAACGATGTACATTATTTTAGCTTATGTGGAAGAACGTGGTGTCTTATTTGTCTCTTGTCTTAATAATATAATAGATAGAATGGTGGTTGTGGAGAAGACAAAAAGGAGAAGATAGTCTCACATCAACTAGGCGTATCAACGGGCTATGGAGGTGCCCATCAATAGATATCAACGTGAGTAAGTAGGGATTGCCATGCAATGGATGCACTAGAGCTATAAGTGTATGAAAGCCAAAAGAAGACTAAGTGGGTGTGCATCTGCTGACACCAGATTTTTGCACAGTCAAGAACTTATTTAAGATGGCCTCAAATGGAGAAGTGTTCTACATGAAAGAGTTCCGTATTGTTGATATAAACATCTTTTAAGTTTGGGTCATCGCCATCCAATTTCATCTCGAAGGCCGAAACTATGCTCAAAGTACTAAGATCTTATATTCAGTGTACAGTTTGGCCGATTAAGTCCCGAAAACGACCTCAAATGGAAAAATAATCTACACAGTTTGTCTTCGTCTCGTTGAAATGATCAATTTTTATACAATAGTCATTCCAATCCGAGTTCGTATGCAAAAGTAAGAGCCATCAGAATACAACCCTATCAGGAGGCAAAAACTGGCGCGCCCCACCAGACACCCTGTCTGATGGGTAGCACGAATAATAGCCTGTTTTGCGCGACCGATTTGACCCTCAAGATCACCTCTGATCAAACAACGTTCAACATGAAAGTTGTTCATCTTGTTGAAATGGTCAAGATTTTTTTTGGGCTCGTTTCCATCCGAGATTGTTTACCAACTCAAAAATTACCCGCAAGGTGCAGCCAGTTTAAACCGAGCAGTTTTGGAAAGTTCGGACAAAACCAATCCGAATTTGACTAGGGAATTGGACGTGAATCCAAGCCTTTTCCTTGCGTACCGAAGGGGTGACAGCAAATTGAACAACACACAATCAAACAATCATCTACCACTTTTTTATCTTTTGTCTTTTCTCCTTAACCCTAGTTCTTCTTCTTCCTCGTTCTTCGTTTGTTCTTCTTGTTGCAGGGCGGAGAACCTGGAGGCCCTAGAGGCGATCAGGTCGACCTAGGGCAGCCCATAGCCTCCATGCGCCTTGATGGGGTACCTCCCAGATGTGTGGGGTTTCGGGTCCTCAAAAGCACTCGCCGGATTGCTTGCGTACCGTGCTTCCGTACGGGTCTCCTTTGACGTGAGCTGCAGTGCATCACCCTCGGCATCAAGGGTACACGGTGACGTGTTCGTGTGCGAACACACTTTTTGGCGACTCCACTGGGGACGAAGCTTTGGACGGTCTCCAGCCCGCTCTTGCTATGAAGAGATCGTCATCAAGTTGTTGCAATCTACAAAGGTAATATGAATACCCAATTCCCCTTTGTAGATGCAAATAATTCATATGTTGTTGCTGGATCACCTAATGAGCATAATGTATCGGCTAGCCCTAGTTTTATCAATCATGCATCTAATTATGCACATGGGCCTATGCAAAACAATCTTCATGCTTCAAATTCTTATGATTTTAGCAATGTACAACATATGTATCCAAACTTTCATGCATCGGCAACCCCACAAATCCATATGCCGATGAACAACATGATGGGTTTGGTTAATCAATTTGAAACACCTCATGTTAAAATTTCCAATAGCATACAAGAAAGTGTTTCACCTTTTTATTCATCGGCAACTAATTTGCAATATGTGAATCCAGCCTTGCCAATGGATGGGAGAATTGGCCACGCTACTACTAGCTATTCGGCCAGTTACTCTCAACCGTCATATGCTACACCTCATGTTAGTAATTTTTTGGCACCGTATACAACTGTAGATGCTCATAATTCGGCCCCGCATCTTCATGGTCATAACCGAATAAGTGAAAATTTTATAGGAACACATGTGTCGTCATCAAATATTGTAGGAACACATGGATATATGGCTCGTGCTACTATTATGATGTGCCATCATCTGACCTAAGACCTACATATGTGCATGCCGCTGCTTCTTTGGCCCAATTTATTTCAACACGACGTGGCTGACTCGCCCGTACGGTTTACCGTGTTCGCGATTGACTTGCCCGTCCGCGCTGGCTTACAACGCCGCGGCCGGTTCATCTATCCGAGCCACCTCTAATACTATGGACGTCTCTACCGAACGTTTATTGTGGCCCGGTTTACATCGACACACCAAAGCCGCACATGTCTGCATGAGCTGTTTATTGGGTATGAGCAAGTCACAGCTTGGGTAGCCCGATTTTCTTTCAAATTGGAAGCAAATTATCATCAACTGCCATCTGCACTTGATGGCTCAATGAGCAGGCACACAAGTCGCCGCCACTACAGTTTGGTGAATTTCAATAGCCAGTTGGAAGGAACCATTGGCCGAGTTGCTGACACGGCTCATATGGGATCATTTATAACCCGCCGCAGTCACTTCAACCTTCTGTGGATTTACATCGTGCTATCAACACTAATGCTATACACTTATGCCGGTTTATATCACGGTCAAATATGGAGAATCTCAAGCCAACTCTTCGAGTCACCTTGAGACTCGGGGGCTACGATGACATGACTCGGCAAATCTTGCCAGTTTTAGCAAATTTAAGAACCCCAGGACAATGGAGGGAAAGATAACCCGGTCCCGGAGGCTACTGTTATTTGAAGGCCGTCAGAAAATTTCCGGCTTAGAAAATATATGACAGTTACAAAATCCCGGCTCAATGAAGAAGTTCCAGGTCATCAGAAAGGATTCCGGTTTAAAATCCGGTTCAAGGGAAGTCAGTCTCACTGAAGCTCTCAAATATCCGGTTTACAATCCGGTTCAAGGGAAATTTGTTCTCCCACAAAGCTCTGAAGCTCTCAAATCTGGTTTGAAAATGTCCGGTTCAAAAAGGAATTAACTTCTTGCAAGTTCGAGTTTAAAGGCCGTCAGAAAATTTCCGGCTGAAAATGAAGATTCCGGTTTAAAATCCGGTTCAGGGGAAAAATGTCTCCCACGAAGCTTTGAAGCTCTCAATATCCGGTTTAACATCTGGTTCAAGAAGGATTTATCTCTTGCAAAAAGTTAAAGGGTGCCTAAGAGGACCTGCTGCCATGATGCGCGATTCAAACATGGGTATCATATCTTATTGGCTTATAATATTATTGATCACTTGGGGGCTTGGTCATGTCTGAACCATAGTCACACCTCTTGATCGGCGCAATGCCACAATATCACTTGGGGGCTTTTGGTCGTGTCCGAACCAATGCAACACCTTTTGATAGGCGAAAGCCACTAGATCACTTGGGGACATGGTCAAGTCTGAACCAGTCACGCCTCTTGATCGGCCTAAGGCCACAGAATCACTTGGGGGCTTGGTCGAACCCGAACCATTGCCATGCCTTTTGATCGGCATAAATGCCACGGTTTCATTTGGGGACCTGGCTGACTTGAACCATCGCCACACCTATTGGGGGCTTGGTCTTGTCTGACCATGGTAACACCATCTGATCAGCTCAATAAAGCATTTTTCTTGCAAACGGTTTTATCATTGCCTTTTGCTTCAGTCTTTTTCTTAAATGACTATTATTTTTGTTGCATTTTTTTAACCCGACATTGTTAATCCGGTTCGACTATCAATTACAAATTGGTGGAACACGGTTAAATCTTAATCCGGAGACTATCTGCCCGGTTTGATTTTATGTTACCATCTTATTATGGAGTAAACCGGTGTCCATTAACCCGGCTTGGATTTCAATTACAAGTTGTCAGTACATGATCAAATCATAATCCGGAGACTATCAGCCCGGTCTGGTTTGACTACGAGTCGCTAGTATTATATATGGTTAAACCGGTGTTTATCACAACCCGGTACGGTTTTATCATAAACCGGCATAGTATGAAAGGAGTTATCATTACTCAAGATTGGGGTTATCACCCTTACTACAAAAAGTTGGTAAACCAATGATGTTATTCAATGTCACAGGTATGATATATTTCATATTTGATTATTCTTAAGTGCAGCCTTGGTTATAAACCTGGGTTATATGTTGGGCATTATGACCCGTCTGGCGGTAAACCGCCAGGACACTTTAAACTTGTTGTATGCAGAAACAGGTTGAATAAAGCATGATGATAAATTATCCAGTGTTTATTAAACCGGCCTGGCTTTAAGACGATAAGTCGCCAGTATATGATGAGAAATTATTCGGTGTTTGTTAACCCGGCCTGGCTTTGGACTATAAGTCGCCAATACATATTTGGATTGCGCCATTGGAATCATGCGCTCATATATCATTGGATTATATTATTTCAAATCTTCAAATAGCCAACATGGCTGGATTTTTATTATGGTTATCAATAACCAGTATTATGATTAAGGTTTTCAAAGTCGCTTTAGTGCAATGGCTATCATATTATCAATGGATATGGTTTTTGTTCTACAATTGAAGGAATAGTCCCAAGTTGCTGTAGGCTTACAACCCGACACTTGGGGGCTACATTGTTTAAGTTGAGATTACATCAAATATGCAAGTCTCATGTCGCTGCAAGCATGCACCATGACACTTGGGGGCTAATGCAAAGTCATTTTTTGCTCATATTATTGAAGACCCGACTCATCACATTATAATGAGTCGGCCCTTGGGGGCTACCAATTGCTCCTGTAAACAATTGAAGGTACAAAGCTTTTTATTCATTATATTGAAGGGTCCACTGCTCAGTTGGTAAAGCACAAGGCTCTTAACCTTGTGGACGTGGATTCAAGTCCCATGATGGGGGTTACATCATATGATGTTATTTTCATTGAAGTATATATCAAGTCCCGGCTCAATATTATCTTATTGAGCCGGCCCTTGGGGGCTACACATCATTGCTCAAATCTACATGATTATACCTACAAAGTCCCTGCTCATTATTGCATAATGACCCGGCCCTTGGGGGCTACACTGGTTGAAGTTTTTATGAGTATAAGACAATTACAAGTCCCAGGTTACTGCAAGCATGACAACCCGGCACTTGGGGCTATATAGTATGGAGTATTCAGTTTTTTTAAGTGACTCGGGTGAACAACATGGATTTCTTCTTAAGTGGCAGTATTCATATTGAAGCAAGTCTTAAACCATCACTTTGTTCTGCTCAAGACTTGGGGGCTACAGGTAATATGCATATAAGGAGAAATATTTTCAAATTCTCAGTTTTGAGCAAACCAGATTGACCCGGCGTCACCAATTAATCATTACGACCATGTGGCTGCAAACCCGGCATCATCAACAATCATGAACCGGCGTTGGCAACAGTCATGACCCGGAATTATCAGTTTTTTATAACCCGACAATGGTGGTTATCATAAACCGACAAGTTCTACATCTTCAAACCGGCTGAATATTAGATGAGTATTTCAAGACCAACATTTCTTAAGCCGGCACTTTGGAAGCCGACTCAAGTGGATTATTCTTCACAATATTTTTCTATGAGAAACCAACGTCAGCAATTTGAGTATGAAGCTAGTTATTGACCCGGATTTTCTAGAAGGAGGAAATGACAAAGACTTAAGGATGATCAGGAGCCGGTTTACAAGAATTCTTAACCCGGAGCACAACCTGTCAAATTTTTTCTTGGGTTTATTTTACAGGATCAGTTTAACATGGATAAATCCAAATTAAACTGGGGGCTAATGTCGGGGATATACCCCGCGGTGTAAACCGGCCGGAAGTTTAACCCGGCCGGACTGGACGACTCACTGGTCACCCGCCCGGAGCTTGGCGTCACGGGATACCCGCCCGGTCTTGGCGGTTCATTTGTAACCCGGTGGGCGAGTCAGATGGATGACAAGGCCCATGGCCCAGAAGGCCGGTTCACGTTTAATGGTGGGCCGGTTTATGAGGAAAACATAAGGACTATTCTTCTACAAAGGAAGCAGGACTAGGACTTCACTTGTAATAGAGTAATCCTAATCCAACTAGGACTAGTCATGTAAACCGCCCCTTCAACATATATAAGGAGGGGCAAGGTTCCCCAAAGAGGGACAAGCTACAAGTTACAGGCAAGAAGAAACAATCTTAGGGCTAGACACAAAGAGGAGAGCCGGTTTACGACGACTCCCTCATGATCATAATGAGATCTAGCCTCAAACAACATGTAGGGTTTTTACCGGATGATGTTTCCCGGGGCCCGAAGCTGTCTAAACCCTTGTCTTGTGTTGCGTCTCTCGATTCCGTTCAACCCCTCTCAAGCTACCACATAGATGCGTTGGCCTCGCGACTAAGTCCTAACACTAAGGACATCTGACGTGACAATTCCACGACATAATGCATACTCTACACAATTCAAGAATTTTAGCAACACTCATGAATCATTGCCAAAAGAATCTGAAAGTATTGCGGAGCATTCCCTTCCAGAAGCGGTTGTGGCTGCATTAAAAAAGAGCTTGGCACAAAATAAGAGGATTAGTGCTCTTTGCCTTGAACAATATGAAAAATGGTTGTTTCCTGATTATGCTGCAATAAAGGCTAGAGTTATGTAGGAAGATGAAACTTCATCAATTGATAGTATTGGTGAGAGAGCATATGGTTATACAGTAGTGCATACACCTCCACCTAGTACGGAAGCATATTATACACCCCCTACACAATTGCAAAATCTTGGCAACACTAACACTTCATTGCCGAAAGAACCTAAAAGCATTGGGGGGCAAACTAATCTAGACCGGGCTAAAATTGACACGGGAGTTAAAGCTTTGTGCGATAGGGTGCAAGTACTTCGCCAAGAGAGAATTGATAGGGAATTAGCTCAAATAAAAGAAGCCTTGCCAATTTATATAACCGGTGAAAAGAATGATGATTCGAAAACTAAAAGTGCTTCGGTTGAAAAAGCCGAATCAAGTAGTATATATTCCAAATCCATCAAATCCAAAGAGGCAAACATTGTTGAGAAAGGGCATGGAAAGTATAGCAAGACAACCATACTTGATTTTTCTTAAGTTAATGGAACCTACTTCCTGCCCTATGAGTTCTGTGCCGTAGAAATTGACAAGCCTCAAGGACAAGAGCAAGTAGCTGAACAAAGTTTGGCTGACAAGGATCTTCAAAGTGATGATGCACGGAATCAAGAAAATAATGATGCTCAGAATCAAGAAAAAGATGATGATAAGGCATTGTGGAGCTATCCAAAGATGGAGCAAGATATTGTTCAAGTCACACCACCATCATTCTCTCCCGACATATTTGAAGAGGTATGCCTAGCAAGTAATTTTCCTATTTTCAGATTTGGTCGCAACTTCATAGTTGATGCATCTATTAGAAAAATCCTCATAAGTAATTTTGAAAGACCAATGATGAAGGAAAATTTACTTGTTAGCAATAAAATTGTTACAAAGCATATCGGTCAATATATTGTACTCTTTAAAGAGACCGATAGTGACTTATTACTGCAACCAAAGCTTTTCCCATTGCTTTATTTAAAGTTCATATCTAATTGGGCATCTTTGCTTGCTTTATACTTGGCTTACGCATGGGCTCAATTGAGACATGTATATTCTAACTACTTTGATTTCAAAAATTTAAAGCCAATGTTGTACTCTGTTGAGAAAACCGATGAGAGTATAATTTCCTTTCAAAGTCATTGGAGATAGAGTGCAAAACACAATGCGTAGCCAAATGGGGTAATGCAAAATCTGAACTATTCTTAGCTTAACTCCAAAGCTGTTCTCACAGCAAGATCGGCTAGAGAATAAAAAGTTTACCTTCAATTCAAGCATGTGTGATCAAATATTTGATTTGTTGCTAAAAAATAATTACATTAGAGTTCTGGATCACCATGTGAAGCCATCAATCCAAGGACGAATGTATTGCAAGTTGCATGATTCGTCCAAGCATAATTTTGAGGATTGCAACATGTTTCATCAAATAGTTAAATCGGCCATTGATAAAGGACGATTAAAATTTGTTGAAACACCAAGGGATGACCAGTCTATTCCAATTGGTCCTAATGGAAAAAAGTTTTTGAATCGGCTGCTTCAGGACGATTCCTTTAAAGATGAGAAGGTAAAAAACTGCAGGTCATGGGATCAAGCTTTCAAGTAAAGAAGTTGTTCAAGAGCACAATGAAAATATTCTTGAAGGCATGAGTTCTATCGAAGATACAATGAAGACACCAAGGACTGGGGGGGCAACAAAGCAATCCAAAGATTGATGCAAGCAAAACCAAAGGAGATAAAGGCCGCAATAAGCACAAGCACAAGAAATCCAAGGTCACTTTTGCACAGTTATTAGATAAATATCAAAAGAAAAGTGAAGAGAATGGTGCTTATCTGTCGAGTAATGCAAAAGAAACCAAGATCACCCCCAAGGCGCAAACATGAGGATCGGTATTGGCAAAGTGAGAATTTTAATGCAACATATTCATCTCCTTATTTTGGGTCGCCAATGCCAATGTCGTGGATGCCTCCCTATGATCATATAGATCCATATCCATCATGGGACAGGTATGATACAAGGGTGCATTCTCCATCTTATTTTAGACTATCTCACCAATATTATGCAGCTCCGAAAAGATCAACATTTGAACAATCACATGTTAAAGACCGTTTCAATCATAAGGAATCGGTCCAGAGCTTAAGGAAGAAGAAGGAGGTGGTCAAGCAAGTTTACCATGTTAAAAGAGATGGTCGTAAGAGTGCAACTTCAGATTTGATCTCAGATGAAAAAGAGCCAATTAAAGTGTTGGCATTGGATACTAAAGGCAATGAGACAAAGCAACCAATTATTGAGAGTCAAAGTACCAAATCTGAAGAAAATAAGTTGAGAGTGCACAAGGCCAAAATGGAATTGCCATTGGTTAAGACAGAATCACAGCTGAGATGCCCACTCGGCTTACCGTATTGGCAAAAGAAGAAATTACGAAATCTTAGCGCACAAGAGCTAAGACAGAAGAACATGGCATGGGTTCCCAAGAGGATCAACCATAACAAAAATGATGTGCATACTTCTATTGCAATAAGTACAATAAAAGTGAAGAAAGATAGGAATGGAAGCAACAAACAATTAAGCCGAGGGTGTGCATCACAACATCAAAATCTTTGGTTAGCACATCATCCATTTTCTTCAACAATGCCATTGATGCCTTTGCCATGGAATTCATCCATAGGTATGATCAATTACCCTCCATGGATTTATTTTGATCCATGGATGCAACATAATTTTCTATATCATGAGAGGGAATTGCCAAGTCACTATAAATTTTATTAGCTACATTTATTCTTGATAATCCAAAGGGCCGAAATATTTGATTGCTATTTCATTTGTTTATTTCGGCTATACGTGATTTGGTGAATGAATTCTACATGGATCTTATGTTAATGGCCGATATTTATCTATCACCCTAAGAATATGTCATAGCATGGCTGATGTAGTATCCTAACATCGTCCTTAGGTCAATTGGAGGCCAAAACAAGGTACATGTTCATTGATATTGCCCTTGTCTTTCTAGTACTATGAAGATTATTTTCGATGGTTAAATTTGGGGATAATTAGATTTATGCCCCTAGTTGTGTCCCACTCATCTGTTTTACCCCTAGTTCCCAAAAGTCACCGGTTATGTCCAAGTCACTTTGCTCCTCTTATGCTTTTGCCCTTTGACCGATTGACCGTCAGTTTGAAAACTTTATAACTAATTCATACTAAATTAGAAAAATGCAAATAAGATACCAAAATGTTTAGAAGTTTGGCATCTTATTTGCATTTTTCTGATTTAGTATGAACTAGTTATGAAGTTTTCAAACCGATAGTCAAACGGTCAAAGGGCAAAAGCATAAGAGGAGCAAAGTGACTTGGACAGAACCGGTGACTTTTGGGAATTAGGGGTAAAACACATGAGTGGGACACAACTAGGGGCATAAATCTAATTATCCCTTAAATTTGTGGCAATTGCCAAGGTGTTGGTGTTGTTTATTTATCTCCATATGGAGCTATTTTGTGAAGCCTCATGCCGCTTAAAATATTTTTGCACAATGATCAAAGCCGAATATGCATTGTTATTCGGATTGGAGCTTTGCCTTCCTATAGGTGCTATACATATTGAGGCTTCCGGTGATTCGTTATTAGTAGTGCAACAGATATCCAAGGGTTATCAATGTTTTGACGAATCACTTATAGTTTATCTTTTGGTATGACTAGATGCAAGATTTACCTTGGCTTGCTTTAAAAAAATTCATATATCTAGACATGACAATTCGAAAGAGTTGGCACAGCAAGCATCCGGCTACTATGTTAACCATGGTGTATTGTATTCTATCAATAGCCGATGCTAGGTCTTGTCAACATAGGTAAGGATGAACCGAAGCCCACCGCTTCGGCCACTAATGAAACTTTTATGCAGGTGAAGTAAGGATTGGAGGAAGTTCATTCTTGATTATCTGTAAAATCCTAGCGAAAGGGTGAACAATATGGTTCGGAGGATGGTTTTGATCTATGGAACCTTATCATCGGATTGTTATAGAAGCTGAGAAGTTTTCACCCAAGTTTGCATCAAGAGGTTCAATCAAGCAATAGCCGATATATAATTATCATCCTAAGAACATGCAAAATGGCCGATGGAGTGCTGACATCGTCCTTAGAAAAAGCTATATGCGATTTATTTTTCGGTACACATGTTTTGCCGAAAAACAGGGGGGCATGTGTTGATACCAGATTTTGGCACAGTCAAGAACTTATTTAAGATGGCCTCAAATGGAGAAGTGTTCTACATGAAAGAGTTCCGTATTGTTGATATGAACATCTTTAAAGTTTGGGTCATCGCCGTCCGATTTCATCTCGAAGGCCGAAACTATGCTCAAAGTACTAATATCTTATATTAAGAGTACAGTTTGGCCGATTAAGCCCCGATAACAACCTCAAATGGAAAAATAATCTACACGGATTGTCTTCGTCTCGTCAAAACGATCAATTTTGATATAAAAATCGTTCCAATCCAAGTTCGTATGGAAAAGTTAGAGCCATTGGAATACAGCCCTGTCAGGAGGCAAAAACTGGCGCGCCCCACCAGACACCTTGTCTGATGGGTAGCGCGAATAATAGCCTGTTTTGCGCGACCGATTTGACCCTCAAGATGACCTCTGATCAAAAAATGTTTAACATGAGAGTTGTTCGTCTCGTCGAAATGGTCAAGATTGCTTTTGGGCTTGTTTCCATCCGAGATCGTTTACCACCTCAAAATTACCTGCAAGGTGCAGCCAGTTTAAACCAAGCAGTTTTGGAAAGTTCGGACAAAACCAATCTGAATTTGACTAGGGTTTTGGACGTGAATCCAAGCCTTTTCCTTGCACGGGAAGTCCAGCTGCCTCTTATATACCGAATGGGTGACGACCTATTGAACAACACACAATCGAACAATCATCTACCACTTTTTTATCTTTTGTCTTTTCTCCTTAACCCTAGTTCTTCTTCTTCCTCGTTCTTCGTCGGTTCTTCTTGTTGCAGGGCGGAGAAACTCGAGGCCCTAGGGGCTATCAGGTCGACCTAGGGCAGCCCATAGCCTCCGCGCGCCCTGACGGGGTCCCTCCCGGACGTGTAGGGTTTTGGGTCCTCAAAAGCACTCGCCGGATTGCTTGTGTACCACGCTTCCGGACGGGTTTCCTTTGACGTGAGCTGCGATACATCACCCCCGGTGTCGAGGGTACACGGTGACGTGTTCGTGTGCGAATAACATCCAACTTGCTTGCTCACAAATACCTTGAAGTGCTACTTTGAAGCAGAAGTGTGGTAAAAGGATAGTAGCATTGCCCCTTCTCTCTTTTTCTCTCATTTTTTTATTTGGGCATTTTCTCTTTTTTTAGGACCTCTTTTTTTTAGTCCGGAGTCTCATCCAGACTTGTGAGGGAATCATAGTCTCCATCATCCTTTTCTCACATGGGACAATGCTCAAACAATGAAGATCATCACACTTTTATTTACTTACAACTCAATACTTAGAACAAAATATGACTCTATGTGAATGCCTCCGGCGGTGTACCGGGATGTGCAATGATTCGAGAGTGACATGTATGAAAAATTATGAACGGTGGCTTTGCCACAAATACGATATCAACTACATGATCATGCAAGGCAATATGACAATGATGGAGCGTGTCATAATAAACGGAACGGTGGAAAGTTACATCGCAATATATCTCGGAATGGCTATGGAAATGCCATGATCTCTAATTTTAATTTTTATAGTATGTTCCCACTCTTCATAAAGTTTTCTAGTTATAGAAACTTCCAATTCAAGTTTTTCCTCATAAGATTGCATCAAGGCATCAACAATATGTTTGTTAAAAGCTTCATTTTGACTATAAGCATGAGGAGAATTCAACACGGATTGCAACAAGGAAATACAATCTATTAAAGAACAATTATCATAACTAAATTCCTTGAAATCCATGATAGTGGGTTCAATGCTATGTAAAGTTTTGACCTCTCCAATCCCACTTTTACCAAATTTAGCATCAAGATCTAAAAACTCTGAATCATTGGGATGCCTTTTAACTAAAGTTGACTCTTCTCCAGTCCCATCATTATCTAGATTCATATTGCAAAACAAAGATTTAATAGGAGACACATCAATAACTTTTAGATCTTCATCGTTATTTTCATCTAACCGTTCTGGTTTGGCAGCCATCTTATTAACTAAGGTGGCTTGCTTATCAGAAATTTGGGCTCTAGATTTTTCAAGACGAGCAATCTGAGAATTCAAACCATAAAATTCCTTAGACATATCATCAAGCTATTTATTCATGTAACCCATAAAGCTTTTTTGTTCTTTAAGAACTTTTCTAAAGAAATTATTTTGCTCAAATTGTGAAGTCATAAAGCTTCTAATGTTTAATCAATCTCTTCCAACCTTTTAAGATGAAGATCGACGTTCTTAGGCAAAGCCATAAGGGCAAACAGGCACACAAGAGGCAAGCAAAGAAGAGAGGAGAACGGGAAGGAGAGGGCGAATAAAACAGCAAGGGTGAGGTGGGGGAGAGGAAAACAAGAGGCAAATGGCAAATAATGAAATGCGAGGAAGATGAGTTTGTGATGGGTACTTGGTATGTCTTGACTTGAGGGAAGACCTCCCCGACAACGGCGCCAGAAATCCTTCTTGCTACCTCTTGAGCACTGCGTTGGTTTTCCCTTAAAGAGGAAAGGGTGATGCAGCAAAGTAGTGTAAGTATTTCCCTCAGTTTTTGAGAACCAAGGTATCAATCCAGTAAGAGGCTCCTCAAAAGTCCCATGCACCTACACAAACAAACAAGAACCTCGCAAGCAACGCGATAAAGGGGTTGTCAATCCCTCCATGGTAACTTGCGAAAGTGAGATCTGATAGAGATAATAAGATAAGATAAATATTTTTGGTATTTTTATGATATAGATTGGAAAGTAAAAAGATGCAAATAAAATTAGATGAGAAACTTATATGATAAAAGATAGACCCAGGGGCCATAGGTTTCACTAGTGGCTTCTCTCAAGATAGCATGAGTATTACGGTAGGTGAACAAATTACTGTCGAGCAATTGATATAAAAGTGCATAATTATGAGAATATCTAGGCATGATCATGCATAGGCATCACGTCCGTGACAAGTAGATCAAAATGATTCTGCATCTACTACTATTACTCCACACATCGATCGACTCCTGCCTGCATCTAGAGTATTAAGTTCATGAAGAACAGAGTAACACATTAAGAAAGATGACATGATGTAGAGGGATAAAGTCATGCAATATCATATAAACCCCATATTTTTATCCTCGACGGCAACAATACAATATGTGCCTTGCTGCCCCTGCTGTCACTGGGAAAGGACACCGCAAGATTGAACCCAAAGCTAAGCACTTCTCCCATTGCAAGAAAGATCAATCTAGTAGGCTAACCAAACTGATAATTCGAAGAGACTTGCAAAGATAACCAACCACACATAAAAGAATTCAGAGAAGATTCAATTATTTCTCATAGATAAACTTGATCATAAACCCATAATTTATTGGATCTTGACAAACACACTGCAAAAAGAGTTACATCGAATAGATCTCCAAGAAGATCGAGGAGAACTTTGTATTGAGATTCAAAGAGAGAGAAGAAGCCATCTAGCTAATAACTATGGACCTGAAGGTCTATGGTAAACTACTCACAACTCATCGGAGAGGCCTTGGAGATGATGTAGAGGCCCTCCATGGTCAATCCCCCCTCCGGCGGAGCGCCGACGAAGGCTCCAAGATGGGATCTCGCGGATACAGAAGGTTGCAGCGGTAGAATTAGGTTTGTGGTGCTCTTGGATGTTTTCGGGGTATGTAGATATATATAGGCGAAGGAGGTAGGTCAGGTGAGCCACGAGGGGCCCACGATGGTGGGGGGCATGCCTGCCCCCCTAGGGCGTGCCGGGCACCCTCGTGGCTGCCTCGTTTACTTCTTGACGTCCACTCCAAGTCTCCTGGATTGCGTTTGTTCCAAAAAGATCGCTCCCGAAGGTTTCATTCCGTTTGGACTTCGTTTGATATTCCTTTTCTTCGAAACACTGAAATAGGCAAAAAAAACAGCAATTCGGGCTGGGCCTCCTGTTAGTAGGTTAGTCCCAAAAATGATATAAAAGTGTAGAGTAAAGCCCATAAACATCCAAAACGGGTAATATAATAGCATGGAACAATAAAAAATTATAGATACGTTGGAGACGTATCAATCGTCATCATCATATCATTAACAACTTATCATCATAATACATCATTGTCATATAACACCTCCTCATGATCATCGTTTTCATCAATGAGACATCACATACAAGTTGGTCACTAGACATAATCACAACTAGTCCTCATCATCAACTCTCATAAACATATTGTACATCGTAGAATCTACTACATTCTCTTAGGACCTACTATATTATCTTAGGTAAAATAGCATAAAACAAGATAGCCCCTGACTCTCCACCAAGGAGAATGGACATTATCCTGTCTCCAATTCTTGCCTTTCGCACAATGTTGCTTCCATTCTTTGATTATCATGTGTTCACCGGTTTTAGAAATCCAGTATGGACAGGTGAGATTCGTAGGACAACCTGGTTGTATGTTCAAAACATCAAGGCGACCATTCTAATACATCAAATGAGGCACACAATCCATCGGGATTTTCTGTTGAAAAACGTAGTAATAACTTCGTAGTTAGCAAAGAAGTTCAGTTTTAGAAGTATGCAAAAGACGCATGGATGTCGTAATAGTAAAAATCTTACCAGGATATCTCCATGGAAGTTATCATGGTTCAACACGTGCACTAGTGGCATGTATTGACCATAATTTGGAGGAGTTCGATAAAAGGCATTGTAATTCTCAATTTCAGTACAATGTGCGACCAGATGATTTTTCTCCTGATAAGTTAACTCAGAGCCATCGGTGTAGATGGTTCTGTCTACCATCTTCCGCACATTCTTTGAAGAATGAAAATAAGCTATCAATGGAAATAAGCTGTCAACTATTTTGAAATAAACAATATAAATTACTTAATAACTATGTTTGAGGAACTCACATAGCAGTAGAATTGGAAGCGTATCAACAAGGCCCCCAAATGTTGAAATTGTCTTGGTCGATGTCAGGATCACCAAGATCCATGGTGACAAACATACCCTCTTGAAAATCATACATCTTGCAAAGTGCTTCCCAACCAGGGCAACCAAAATGGGATACGCTCTTAGCATTGTATAGATTTACCTCAAAATCCATACCATGATGGGTCCTTAGGTTAATTTTCTTTGTTTCATTCCTCTCATGATCTTCAAAATCCATCCTCTCCAAGACATAGCGTCTTGCATGGCATGGGATAAGCTAGTCGAATTGTAAAAGACAAAAATTACACGTTGAAGTAGTAGAAGTCGAGCTTAATTACGAAAAAACACTTTGCGTTGTAGCTTACCGTATCACAATCGAAGGCCTCCTCGAGCTTAATGCTGAAGCACCGACCTTCGTCCAGGTGAGGCCTGTCGCAGAAACCCCGGTTGTCGCCGCACCAGGAGCACTCCCCGGGACCTTCTTCGTTCGACGACATTTCCTATGTTCATAATTCAAAGATTAAACTTGTACAATTAAATATATGTACTACAAAAACTAAATTAGATCATTATTATTCATCATGGGTTGTCTATCGGTCTATCGAGTCTTCTCTTGAAAACTCTCAGCTCACGTGGTGTATATATTCGACCGTCGGTGATGGTAGCTCCTCCTTTCGTTCCCGAGTGCATTACACCAAATTGTCTAGCACAAGGGAACGAAGGAGAAGCTACCCCACGACAACAGTTGGGATTCTTCGTCCTCTCATATATGGTGGAGACTCTCCCTCACTGATTCCTCTCTGACTTCTACGACCGTCGGTGATGGTCGTTACTCCTCCTTCCCCTAGTGCATAACAAAGGTCTAGCACAAGGAGAAGAAGGAGAAATGACCCCCACGACAATAGTCGGGATTCTTCGGCCTCGATAGACTCAAAGTCAACCCAAAATATTGTTTAATTATCTTTCTAGAAAATCCAGGCCACTCGATATTTCCTACATATTCTAGCACAAGTCATGCAAAAATTCACCGAAAATTCCGGCATGACCTTTGCTAAAAAGGACATATCGAGTGCCTGAATTTGCCGGAACGGAAATTAATCAACACTCCGACAAAACATAGGCCAAATGCTGGTATGACCTGCAAACATGACCAGCCACTTGGGCAACACAAGATATACATGTTTTTATCTACATCATATCTTATAGGACTCATATTGACATGGAGATTTGGCTGGTCTCACCTCGAGGTCGGAGGGGGTCGGTGACGGGGACGGCGGCGGGGATGATGGAGGGGCTCCTTGATTTCTGCAAAAACAAAAACCCTATAAGTTATCACTAATACATCCCGAATAGTATCATACATATAACATCACAAATACAACTAAAACCCTAGCGAACGATGGGTATCGGCGACGAGGATGCAGGATAGGCATCGTCGACGTCGATGCGAGAATAATTGCTTAAACTAAAAAATAACAACAAATGTGACATGTTCAACTAGTTCCATTAATTCAACTAGTTCTTACTAAAATAAACTTACTATAAATAAAAATAAACTAGTTCTTCCTAAAAATAAACTAGTTCAACTAGTTATATTAATTTTCTTACTAAAAATACATTAGTTCTATTAATTCAACTATTTCTTACTAAAAATAAACTAGTTCAACTAGTTTTATTAATTTACTTACTAATTATTTTAAGGGCCATTTGCATTTCTGTCCCTAACTCGAACCACCTAATCAGATATACCCCTAATTCGAAAGCCTGCTCAAATTTGCCCCTCCGCCGTTAGGCGCCCTTACAGAAATGCCCTTCTGCGCCGTTACCGTCCGGTCAAACAACTTGGACCGTCCTGAAAAAAATAGCAAAAAAATTTAAAAAAATCTAAAATTTTGTGAGTTTGAAGATACTCATGTGTGCAAGGTGCGTGCAAATTTTCGTGCTATTTGGACATTCCAGGAGCTCGTGGCGAGGAAAAACAGTTAATATGCACACTTGTGAATAGTAAATTGGAAATAAAATAGCAAGAAAATTCAAAAAAATATAAATTTTTTTGGCATCAAAGAGGCTTGGGTGCACAAGGTGCTTGCAAGTTTTTGTGATCAAATGACTTGCGAGGAGCTCTAGCAAGAAAAAACAAAATAGTCATTTTTTCCCGAGCCAAATTTTGTTTTTTTCTCCACAAGCCCCTCCAATGTCCAAACAATACAAAAATTTGCACGCAGCTTGTAGACCATAGCCTCTTTGATGCCAAAAAAATTCATATTTTTCGAATTTTCTTGCTATTTTTTTGAATTTACTGTTCATGGGCTTACATATTTATTGTTTTTCCTTTGACACGAGCTCCTGGAATGCCCAAACAGCACGAAAGTTTGCACGCACCTTGCGAACCTGAGTATCTTCGATCTCACAAATTTTCAGATTTTTTAGAACTTTTTTGCTATTTTTTTCAGGACAGTCAATACCCTTTGACCAGCTTTGACCTGCTTTGACCGGACGGTAATGGCACAGAAGGGCATTTCTGTAAGTGCACCTAACGGCGAAGGGGCAAATTTGAGCAGGCTTTGAAATTAGGGGTAAATTCGAGAGTGGACGCAAATTAGGGGCATATATGTAAATGTCCCTTATTTTAAACACTTACTAAAAACAGTAAAAAAAATACATTATACAATAGTAAAAA